>NC_091962.1:15872323-15930595 GCF_031021105.1 Erythrolamprus reginae | reverse complement strand
CCAGGTACTCTCTCTCAGCAGGTACAACTGGAATTGGGGGAGCGGGGGGAGGAATCAGCACTCCCATCATCTTCCTAAGAGGAATCCCGGGATCCCCCAAAGCCACCCAAGAACGGCACCCAAGAGTGAAGGGCCACATGTTTGCATGTTACATGCCTGCAACACACGTTTGGGTGGAATCTGCAGCCCTAGAGCATATCTCAAGGACAACCCACAAAAGGACTGGCGAAGAGAGACTATTTTGCTGCCTCAACACACGACCATTGTGTTGCAAATCCAGATTCAGGCAAGGGATTTACCTTCCTGCCACAGTCCCAATTGTTTTAAATCAAGGGCCCATTTTCCTGTCTGAAATTTGGGTTTCCATTAAAAAGGCTGCGCTTGGCACCAGACCGACCCTCCCTGAAGGCCCAAATGTACAAACCATAACAAACCATAACACACAACTGCAACCCTGCACACCCAACACCTCCCACACCCCCCTTTCCTGGCACTTCCAAGCAGATGGAGGTGGTGGCAGCTTGCAACCCATATCTCTCCTCGCTCATTCAATGTGTTATAATAACCGTCTTATGGGCGGGTTTTGAGTTTGTTTTTCGATGGGGTTTGCTTTCCCTCCACCCAAGGCCCGAGCAGTGGGTCCCTTCTACCCCACCATGGTTTTGTTTTTAAGGACGAAGTGACAAATATATAGAAATAAATAAATAACAGCAACATAGTGGAAAGAGGAAAAAACGGCTAAAGCAGGTGAGGCCTGCAATTTGGACATAAACTCAGAATCCTTGAGAGGCTGGGGAAGAAAATGGTTCAAGTTATTGCAACATCCAACCACAAAGCACATGTAGGATCGACCGCTGGACGGCCTTGTAGCCAACGGGCGAAAGGATCGCCGTCCCTCGGGCTCTATGAACGGAGGCCACACCAGGTCAAGAACACTTTATTAGTATACAGTACAAAAATAAGGGAAGGCAAGGCGGTCGAGTCTCCTCCGCGGGGCCTCGCTTCACTCTGGGAATGGCTCCCTTTTTTCTAAGCCTTCCTTCCAAACTATAGACAATAGGCACAAATCAGAACACGCTCAACTCCCCGGGAAGCGTGGATCTTGGGGTGGTGGGCTGCCCGTGGGTCTTCCTTCAGTGCTGGCTCTTTGCAGCTGCCCCCCCCCCCACTTTGCATCACAGCCGCTTCGTGCCTCCGCAGGTCTCCTCCGGGTGGCGGGCAGGTGGTCGAAGGACCCTCTAGCTTGAATCCTACGCTGCCAAGCGATGGAGGGAGGGAAGGCAGGCTCCGCTCTCTGGCCACAGATACCTGCTGGAGGCCTTATTTGCAATAAGGATATCAAAACCTTCAAACTAGTCGCTTTATTAAAGGTATTCATGTACAATGCAGAGACTGCCGATTCCCACAAACTTCCTCCAGTCTCCCTCCCTGTTTCAACATCCCCCCCCCCCCCCAGAAAACACTGGAAAGTAAGTCAAGCCAACACAATACCCAGCTCTTTTAAACAGGCACAAAAATAAAAAAAGAACAGCAATGGTTATTTACAGTGTTTTCCAAAGGGCAGCAAAGAAGTCTGGTCATAAGCTGAACTCTTCCCCCCACTTCCCACCCCCAGGCTTTAAAGATTGCCCTGCAGGTCGCTCTCTCTCTGCTCTGCTGATGTCCCCACCACCACCACCACGTGTCTCCCCACCTTCACAAAACCTCCCGCCTCGGATGGGCCCAATCCACTGCCTCTCCCCCAGGCTCCTTCCCAGAGACGCAGGTGGTGCTCTATGAAAAGAGGAAAATGCTGCAAAATTTTCATTTTTGTTCCCTTCCAGCTTCCCCCCCCCCAAAATGAAATACAAAAGGAGCAGTGAAGCAAAGGCAAAACAAGCCAGACCAGGAAGCGTCCCCTCCTTCCAAAGAAACTTGGTTTGTCTTGCTCCTCTACACGTTACCCATTTCTTAACCGTGAACAATTTAAACATGAAACCAAAGGACAAAAGGTTACAAAGGGGGGGGGGAGAGAGAGAAGGCAACAGTTTTATCATTTAAGTATTTTGGGGGGTTTTTCCACCAACTTTTTCTACCAATTGCCCCAAAAGTTCTCTATTTTTGGGGTGGCAATTTTAAGAGCCGGGAGCCCTCTGGACAAACCCAGCCCAGGTCACAAGAGCCCCCCCGTGCCCCAAAAGATCCACAAAGCTGCCAGGAGAAAGGGGGGGGGTCCGAAATAAGGGGCACCCCCAGGGCAGCAAGCCATTTGCATCCGGAAGCCGAGATGGCAACCGTGAACCTCTTTAGGAGCCTCTTGTAGCCTCGATGAGCTATGTAGCGCACAGGTGGACTTCTCTCCCCGCTCCCCCCAAAAGCCCCCCACCACTAAAGGTTGGAGCCTGTAAGTGCCGCAGTCATGCAGTTAAGCGATGTGGCTGATTTTCTTGAGCTGCAGAAGAGAATAAGGGGTTTTTCCCCCCAGGAAAGCATCAGGCCCAAACTAGGGGGGACATAAACTAGTTATCGGAGCAGCCAGCTCCCCCCCCCCCCGACCTCCAGACCATGTAGGTGGGGAAGGGGTGGCTATTCAGCACTCGTTCGACCGACAGGTGAAAATCAGCTTAGGACAGAACTGCAAAATCAAGCGGTTCCCCACTACAAACCTGAAAACATCACATAAATAACAGCCCCCTAGTGCTATGGGAAACTGGGCTCAATTCTTCCGGGGGGCTGGACTTAGGGGGGGGGGGGAAACCCCCAGCCACTGCAAAATATTGGCTCGGGGGAAGCTGACTTCGTACAAGGAGAAACAAAGAGAAAATTGCTTTTAAAGGGAAAAAAAAGTCAACGAAAGACTCGCAACAGGAAGAAAAAGTGTTTGCGCCTAAATAAATCCAGGAATATTGGAATCCACTCAATGGCACAACTGAAAAACTATTATTATTTTTTTTAGAAATACCGGGTTCCTGTTGATTAAAGGGGAGTGGGTGGAGACTACAGTATGAAGAGAGTGTGAGGTTTTTGGGGGGTTTCTGTAAAGAAAGGAAGGAGAAAAACTCTTCTCAAACACAAGGGAGAACCAAACCCAGGGGGGGCTTCCTTTCGGGTGGGTGGGTGGGTGGGCGCTTGTCTACAGGCCTTTGAGGGTAATGGACCACGCCCCCTGCCCTCCGGAGATGGCGAGGCTTGCTATCGGCAACCAATCTTGGTCCCGGGGGGAGGGAGTGGGTTAAAAAGGAAGGGGGATTCCTTGGCGATGGGAGTGACCTCTAGGCTCCAGCCAGCCCACTCCCAAGGTTTCCGAAGGGGAAGGAAGGCTGAGGCTGCCCTGCCCTCTCTCTCGCCCCCTCCTCCCCTTCTGCCCCCACAAGCGACAAGCCCCCTCACCCCGAGAAAAGGCAGAGGAGGAGGAGGGGGGGCCTGGCTACTGCCCGGCTGCTGGTCTCCCGTCTCCAGGCCAGGCCAAAGCAACGGAGTCCATCAGAGGATTCTGGCCCTCGTCCGACTGGAGACGTGCCTGAGAAGTGGTCAAAAACCTACAAGGCTGCAAAAAGAGAAGATCAATTAGCTTGGGAAGGAGGGAGGGGGAGAGATGGTGATGGACCCATTGAAAAGGTGGGGGGGGGGCTGGAGAGAGAAGCATCAGCAGAACCAACAAGAGGGAAACAGAGGCAGGAGGAGAACCGGGGTGGGGGGATGGGATATTGGGGGGGGGGACCTGGGGGGGCCTGCTTACTCAGACCGTTATAGAACCGGGGGGGGGGGGGGCTGGGTTTTTTTTTTCTACTTTCTTTCCGGAGCTCCGATCTTAAAAAAAAAAAGAAACCCTGTTTTAATTTTAATTTAGCCATTTCGGAAAAGCTTTTATTGTCAACAACCACTGTGAAGATGGAACTTTTGCAGGGAGAGAGAGAGAGAGAGAAGCTTCCTTTCCCCTCTGGGGAGGCCAAATAACGGAGGAAAAGTCAAGAAAACAAACAGAACAATATATATATATGTATATGACATATATATATGTATATATATATATATAACCCCCCTCTGCAGATGTGTGGGCAGAGGAGCTGCCCTCCAGCCGGGTGGAGGGGGGGCCCTTTCGGCCCGGAGTGAGAGAGAGGGGAGGGGGGTGGGCGAGAGTCCGGAGGGCCCCCCCTCCTGCGCTCAGTACCTGGGGGGGAAGAAGGGGCGCTTGGGCACGAAGAAGGGTGGGGGCCGGGCGAAGGGGGGCCGGGGCCGTTTCAGGCTGTTGAAGGGGTCCCGGCTGAGGAAGAACTCCCGGGGCCGAAATTCCGGCCGCTGGCTCCGGAGGCCCAGCCCGCCTCGGTTGGTGCCGTTCCGTTGAGCGGAGGCCGAGGGGGGGGAGCAGGCCTTCCCGGGCCCGGTCGCACTGAGGGTCCCGGGGGCCTCCGGGGGGCAGGCCGAAGCGCTCCTTCATCGTCCCTGGGAGGAGGCCCCCGTGCTCGGAGGCCAGGGGAGGGGGGGCCGGGAAGGGGAGGCCGAGGTCTCCGGGAGGGGGAGGGGGGCTGGAAAAGGGGGGGCCTCCGCCGTGCTCCACCGAGAGGGGAGGGGGGGGCTGCGGGGGGAAGGGGACCCCACTGCGCTCCAGAGGTGGGGGAGGGGGAGGGGGCACCCCGTGGGGCCGGTTGAGTGGGGAGGCGGCCTCCTTGGGGAAGGGGCCGGGGCGGTCCACCGCCGGCATGCGTGGCGGGGGCCCCGGGTGGTCCCTGGGGAAGAGGGCGCCGAGGTCCTTGGGGCCCGAGGGGTCCCTGGGGAAGGCGGTCCCGTGCTCCAGGGAAGGCGGTGGGACATGGCGGTCGAAGGGGGCCGCGAAGCCCCCCGCCCGGAAGTTGCTCTCCTGGAACGGGCCCAGCCGGTCCTTGTACTGGCTCTGGAAGCCCGGCATGGACCCACCGCCACCTCCGGGCCCCAGGGGGGGGCATCTCCGTGGGGGGCGGGGGGCCGTGGTCGAAGGCGCCCCCCGCGCCACCCATCTCGAACCAGCCTGTTCTGGGGGGGCCCTCTCGGCCGTGGCCCCCCCGGCCGCCCTTGCCCAGCAGGCGGATGGACTCCACGGTCTGGATGGGCTCCCCGGACATTCCCCGGCTGGCCAGGTGGTGGTAGCCCAGCGTCTCGATGGGGGCCCCCTTCTCCTCGGTGCTGTCGGGCAGGTCCAGGCAGGAGGAGGAGACCCGGGTCTCGATGCGGAAGTGCTCCTCCGCCTGCGTGCGCAGCTCCCCTCCCGGAGACAGGCCCGGCCCCTCGCCAGCGCCCCCTTTGGGCCCCTGGCCGAAGTGCTTGCCCTCCTCCGAGGGCTTCCGGGAGGAGGCGTTCTTCAGCATGTTCTTGAACTCGATGGTGGAGGTGGCCGAGATGGAGGAGAGGACCGACTTCTCCAGGCTGAGCCGGCCGGTGGGGCTGAGGAGGGGGCCGCTTTGAGGGGAGAAGAGGGGAGACACGTGGGGGGAGTCGGGGTACGGCTTCTGCAGCAGCTGTGGCTGGGAGGGTTTGGGCAGGCCGCTGTGGTTGGAATCCGGCGGGAAGAAGGCGTCGTTCTTGCTGGGCGTCGGGGAGGCCTCGGGGCCGCC
The DNA here is from genome assembly GCF_031021105.1 of Erythrolamprus reginae. Lineage (NCBI taxonomy): Eukaryota > Metazoa > Chordata > Lepidosauria > Squamata > Dipsadidae > Erythrolamprus > Erythrolamprus reginae. Next base: position 15,925,028 of record NC_091962.1, on the reverse strand, counting down.
GTCATTGTTCCCCCGCAGGGCGTAGCCTCCGTAGATGCCCGTGGAGGGCAGCGGGTCGCAGCTGCCGTCGCTCTGGTCGTGGAGGGGCCGGCCGGGCTGGGCGAAAGGCGCCTTCAGGCCGAACCCCGAGGGCCTCCCCCGGTAGCTGGGCATGGCCGACGGGTATTCCGGGGGGTCGGAGAGCTTACCCGCTGCTTTCAGGATGGACTTGGCCGGCTGCTTCTCCAGGTTCATCAGGGCGGAGGGCGGGGGGCCCGGGTAGTCGAAGTCGCGGTAGTCTTCGTCCTCCTGGAAGGAGGTGTCCGGGTAGAACTTCTCCTGCGGGGAGTCCATCAGCGAGGAGGGCAGCTCCATCCCCTCCGGGGGGCCGAAGGGCCGGTAGGCGGAATTGGGCCGCTCTGGCGGGTAGCTGTCGTCCCGGCCCTGGAGGGGCGAGCGGGTGCTGCTCGGGGTGGAGGAGCCGGGGCTGATGATCTTGGAGAGCAGGGAGAGGGGGTCCACGTTGCTGGAGGACGGCTTGTCCATCATCTCGTCCTGCGTGGGGGTCCCGCTCCGCTCGTCGCGCACGGGGGTCCCGTCGATGCTGTCCATGGACGTGCTGGTGGGGCCCCCTCGGTTGAAATCCGGGGAGGAGGAGGCGTGGCTCTCCGGGGGCAGGCTGGACGAGCCCAGGCTGCTCAGGATGGGGATGTTGAGGTCCAGGCCGCTGAAGCCCGGGTTCCCCTTCAGGAAGTTGTGGATCTTCATCTCCAGGCTGGGGGAAGTGGGCTCCGGCTCCATCTTGGCCTCCGAGGCCTCTGAGGACTGGGGGGCCGGGGCGTCCAGCGGCTGCAGGGAAGGGCTGGGGGCCTGGCAGCCGGCAAAGCCCAGGGAGTTGACGGGGGGCTTGAAGCCGGAGAGGCCCGGGCCGTGTCCGGAGGGCCCCTTGTTGACCGAGGTGGAGGAAACCTCAGCCGAGGAGGAGGAGGAGGAGTTCGGGGAGTAGCTGAGGCTTTGTGGCAGGAAGGGCCCCTGTGCGGTGGACACGACATTCCTGCCCTTCCCGGGAGCTGCCGGGGGGCAGGCGGGGGCCGGGGAGCTGCTCTGGGGCCCCGTCTCGTTGGTGGGCTGCCCCGGATTCCCAGCGACGCTCTGGAGAAACGAGGACAAACCTGGGAGAAGAGAGAAGCGCGTTACTCAGGCGTTTCGGACGGTCAACACTCTGGTGGCGTTAGGGGAGGACCAACGAAAGCTTTTCATCGGTTTTAAATGTTCACGTCTTCATTTATTAATCCACATTTTTAGGACAATTCTAAACAAACAATGAAGTCATGTGACTGGGGGGGGAGGAGGAGGAAGAGGGGCAGGTTGACCAGGGCCGAATTGTTTCTTTGTTTCGACTTCTATGCTGCCCCGAGTTTTCAGAGAGGGGCAGCATACAAATTTAATTAATAATAATAATAAATAATAATAAATTATAATAATAATAATAATAATAATAATAACGATAATGATAATAATGACGATGATAATAATAAATTAGATTTGTATGACTCCCCTTTCCGAGGACTCTGAGCAGTTCACAACAATACACAATATACAAATCTAATGTTTAAAAAACCATTTAAAAATGATGATGATGATGATAATAATAATAATAATACAACCATCCCCCCATGGGACTCAGAGTCAGAACCCGGGGTGGTGGGGGGGGGCAGGCTTTTTGTGGGGCGACCCCCAGGGCTTACCTTGGAATCCCGGGGTGGCCTGGGCCTGGGTCTTGGAGAGGGCCGAGAGGATGGTCTCCGGGGTGATCTCCACTTTGGAGAGGATGCTGGCCAGGGGGTTGGGCGAGGCCCCCAGAGGCCCCGTCCCGGGAGTCTTCAAGCCCCCCGCCAGGGAGGAGGGGCTGGTCGGGGTGCTGGGGGAAGGCCTCGAGGCAGGACTGACCCCTGGAAGGAGGGAGGGAGGGAGGGAGGGAGAGGCCGGGGCAGAGGTTGAGCCACTGGGGAGCTGAGGGGCTTCTGCCCAGGGACCCCCACAAACACAAGGAAGACCAGGGGAGAAGGCTGGCAGGAAGGCAGGAGCCCACCCTGAGGGGGCCTTCCTGGCTCTTCCCTCCCCCTCCCAGACCGCTCTGCCCTTTCACCTGATCTTTCTTTCCTGGCAAAACAAACCCACCTGGGACCCCAACCCGCCCCTTTCTCTCTCCCAAGCAGCCCCCGTCTCTGCACCCCGTCAGCTACCTGGGGACCCTCCCTCACCTGTGTTCTTCATGACGGAGGTCAGGCTGCTGAGGATGGAGCTGATCTTGGCCAGGTCCACGTTGGCCAGGTTCGGCAGGGGCAGAGCGGGCGACGGAGGCAGGGGGGCCTGGCTGGACGGCTTCGCGGCTGGGGGAGTGACGGGCGAGGGCGCCATCACCGGTGCAGCCGCCGGGGGCGCTGCAGAGGCCGTCGTGGCTGCTGGGGAGGCGGCCGCCAGAGGGGAGGCCTTGGGCGTGATCTCAGGGGTCTTGGGGGCGGGCAGGGGAGACACCGCGGCCGGCTTCTCCTTCCCCTCTTCCACTAGGTCAGGAGACAAAAGAGGTGCAAGGACTCTAAGCCTTGCTGGGCAGCCTGCACCCGGCCCTGGGCCGCCAGGGTGAAGCAGCGCCACGCCCCCCTCCACCCCCCGGGGAGCCTACCGATGATTTTGGGGGCCTCCTCCTCCATGTCGGAGAGCTCCATGTCCTCCACGTCCCGGTTGTCGGTGGCGATCTCCGGTGAGGGGGAGCCGGCCTTGGGCGAGGGGGGCAGCGGCTGGGTCTTCTTCCCCCATGCCGGGGAAGGGGGACTCGGAGCCCGTGGGGGAGGGGGCGTCCATGCTGGGGGAGGGGACGGGCGACTCCTCGGGGTCCGGGAGGGTGGCCTTCAGCTGGTCCAGCTTCTTCTTCAGGTTGCTCACCCGGTTGGCAAAGGTCTTGTAGGCCTGGGGGAGGGAAGCCGGGCGGGGTCAGAAGCGGAGAAGCCCACCTGAGCTGGACCCTCTCTGGGGGCCCTCCCCACAAGGGCTGGGCCACCCTAGGGGAAGCACCCCTCCCCTAGACTCACATTGGCCACCACCTTGACCTCCTTGTACTGGGCTTCGTAGAAGATGCCGGCGTTCTCCAGCACCTCGGTCAGCGAAGGGCTGTCCTTCACCTGCTTGTCCAGGCTGTTGACAAACTCCTCCAGCTTGGCACTGGCCTCCTCGAACTCCTTGGAGAACTTCTTCCCCCCGGTTTTGTCTGAAAGGCCGAGGGAGGGGGGCGGTTTGGGGGGGGCGGAGGAAGCGGGCCCGTTTCAATTGAGGAATTAAGAGCCCCAGCAGGGAAGCAAACAGGGAATCTGCTCAATGCCCCCCACGCCCCCCCCAAATGAGGGGCCTGTACCTTTCAAGCATTTCAGGGTCTCGGTGCTGCAAACGTCCACCCTCATGGTGGACAGCTGCTTCTCCTTCAGCTCGATCTGGTCTTCGGACAGCTTGTGGGACAGGAGCTCATCCACCAGCGACTGCGGCTGCGTTGGGAGGGGGGAGGACAGAGACCTGGTTGAGCCCAGCCTGGCCAACCCCTCCCACCAAGACCATGGGCAGAAGGAAGCGCCAGGACGAGATCAGCCCCCCCCCACCCACTCAAGGGCTGAGCTGACCCCTTTCGGCCTTGGAAGAGGCTTGGCCGGAGCTCCCCCCCCTCCGCCTGCAATCCAAGGGACTCCCACCCTCCCACCTTGAGGGAGCCCCCCCCCAAACTGAGCTGAGGAAATCTCTTCATTAGTGGATTTACCCGAAACTCTGCCACGATCTTGGATTTTAATGCTGCCTTCGGGGTGGTGGAGGCTGGAAGGAAGGAAGGAGGGAAGGAAGGAAGAAAAGAAGGAAGAGAGAATCTCGATTAGAAAAGGGGCCCAAACAGTCTCTAGTACTCCTGCCTCAGCCCACTCCTCTTCCTCATCCCTCAGGGAAGCTACGCAGGCCGGAAAGTGGGTTGGAGGGCCACCCAGGGGGATTCGCTGCTCCTTCCGCGGACCCTGAGCTTCTGCTTGGCCCTCAGCGGCTTCCTCCGCAGCCCATCCCAAGGGCCTTCCTCGCCTCTTCGCCCGCCAAGGCTGGGCACGAGCCACCACTTGATCGGACAAGCTTCTCTCTCTCTCTCTCTCTCGAGGGTGCCAATTGGGGGGGGGAAGGGGACCCCCACCCCGTGGAGGCTTCTCGGAGGCCCCTTCCCAGCCAGATGCGAGGGTGCCTTACTTTGAGATTTCTTCCAAGACTTCGCTGGCTGTTTGCTCGGAGCTTCTTTCTGCGGCTTCTGGGATTTGAAAGTGGAATCTGGAAAACATGGTGGGGGTTGCTGTACTCTTTGGGGGGGGGGGGCTCGGAGTGAAGGGGGCCAACAGGGAGGGGGCCTCCCCAAATGGATACGCATTGAGGCCCATGGTAAAGGGGGGAAGGAAACACCAAAACGTGTGGAAGCCCCAGGCAAAGGGAGGCAGGGCCAGGAGGGGAACCAGGCCCCGTTCTCAGCTACTCCAGGGGGTGAATGTCAGGGGGGAAGCCGTACGGAGGATTTAGAGCTTGCTTCCTCCTGTCGGTCTGGTTGCCTCACTGCCCAACTTAAGCCAGTCTGGCTCCTTGGACCAGTGTTTCCCAACCTTGGCAACTTGAAGGTATTTGGACTTCCACTCCCAGAATTCCCCAGCCAGCGAATGATGGGAGTTGAAGTCCAGATACCTCCAAGTGACCAAGGTTGGGAAACACTGCCTTGTACCCAGGGGGCAAAGCCACAGCAGGCCCAGAAGAGAAAGGAGATGGTGGGGGGGGGGCACTTACTTAAAGCTTCTTTTAGAAGGAGGATGGTTTCCTCTGGATACACGTTCCTGTCCTCCCATATTTTAAATATCCTCTCTATAGACTTGGAGACGGAGGGATCCCTAGAAACAGGAGAGAGAGAGAAGGAGGCCGGTTGGGGTTGAGGTCGCTCTTCCCTTCTGCTCATGTGGGAACCAAAGAAACTGCTATTTTTTCTTCTTCTTCTTTTCTTTCGAAAGAGCAATTCCACCTCGGGGCTGAGATCCACTCGCCCTCAAGATTCTGGCAAGGGTTCAAATTAGAACGGGGGGGGGGGAGGATCTTACCAGTAACATAAAGAAAGAAAGGAAACGCCCAGCACAGAGGCTCTGATCCAGGGGTTTTCCCCCCCAAACTGGGCAACTTTAAGACTTGTGCAGAAGATGCAAAAAAGGGCAACAAGGATGATCAGGGAAATGGAGCCCCTCCCTTATAAAAGCAGGTTGCAAGGCCTCGGTCTCTCCAGCCTTGAAAGGCGGCGTTGAAGGGGGGCACTCGATAGAAGGGTATAAAATCACGCAGGGGATGGAACAGGCGGATGGAGAAAAATTATTTTCTCTATCACACAATACTAGGACGAGGGGTCACTCCCTAAAGCTCACAGGTGAGAAAGTGAGGACAAATCAAGGGAAATATTTCTTCACCCAGAGGGACCTTGGTTGATGGGATTCCCTTCCAGGAGAGGTGGTGACAGCTGTCAGCCTGGAGAGCTTCAAGGCAGGATGAGACAGATTCATGGATGCCAAGTATATCCATGGTAATTATTGAAAGGGATGTCCATGTGCCTATGCCTCTATGTTGCTTGAGGCAGGCAGGGTTCCCTTGGGTCCCATTTGTTGGGGGTCAAGGGAAAGGGAGGGTCTTGCCTTCTCTTTCTGCTCAAGATCCCCAGGGACAATTGGGAGGCCACTGTGGGGACACAGAAGGCTGGACTCGAGGGGCTTTGGCCTGATTCAGCAGGGCTCCTCTTAGGTTCTTGTGGATTTCAACTTCCAGAATTCTGGGCATTGATGTCCACAGCTCTTAAAGTTGGCAGGTGTGAAGACCTCTGATCTGATCTGAAGGTGACTTTTCCAATATCAGAGCAAGGAGGATGAACAAAAAAAGGGGCCACTAAGACAGAACCTTCCCACCCAAATATTTGAATTTCACACTACTGTCCACCTGGATGAAAACACAGGCAAACTGAGGGGTTCCCCCCCCCCCAGCACAGAGAAATAACTTTGCCACAAAACAGAGACTCTCACAGGCTCCACAGCTCAAGGAACGGAGGGCACCAGAGGAGCAATTCCAGTCTCAGCAGGTTCCCCAAGCAAACCTCTCTCTCACTAGCAGTTCCACGGATAGTGAGGAGTGGGAGAGAGTTACTTCCTACCAAAATACCCTCCCATGGGCAGCCACCAGCTGCCTCATCTGCCCTAAGAGCGGCTGAGATAGAGAAACATCCCTTTACACCAAACCAGACAGCCCAAGATGTGGGTCAGCACAAAAGAAATAAAACCCTGGAGGTTTTTGGAGTCAGTGCAAGCGCTGGGCCGTAAGAAGTGACACGTGGGTGAAAACTACGCAATCAAAGTCTAAGAACCGGTCACGTGAAATAAGAACCTTTCACACGCATTGCTCTCCAAAGAGGCAGCGGGACCCAAGGGAGGCCAGCTTCCGAGGGGCTCTGATTAGCCTGTGGGTCCCAGCCTGCAGGCACCTACCCACTGCAGCCCCACCACCGAGGAGGAAGCCCCGGAAGACATCGAGGAAAAGAGAATGCGAAAAGTTTAGAAACACGAGGCTCTTTTCTGGGGAAGCTTCCCAGATGAGGGTCTCCAACCTTGGGGACTTTAAGACATAGAAACCTAGAAGATTGACGGCAGAAAAAGACCCCTTGGTCCATCTCGTCTGCCCTTATACTACTTCCTGTATTTTATCTTACAATGGATATATGTTTATCCCAGGCATGTTTAAATTCAGTTTCTATGGATTGACCAACCAGGTCTGCTGGAAGTTTCTCCCAAGCATCTATGCTCTTTTAGTCAAATAATATTTTCTTACGTTCCTTCTGATCTTTTCCCCAACTGACCTCTGATTGTGCCCCCTGGTTCTTGTGTTCATTTTCCTATTAAAAACACTCCCCCCCTGAACCTTATTTAACCCTTTTTAATGTATTTAAATGCTTCGATCGTGTCCCCTCTTTCCCTTCTGTCCTCCAGACTAGACAGATGGAGTCCATGAAGTCTTTCCTGATAAAGTTTGATGCTTAAGACCTTCCACCCTTTTTGTATCCCATCTTTGGACCCCTACAATTTTATCCATCTCTTTTTGTAGGTGAGGACTTGTGAAACATAGAAACATAGAAGACTGACGGTAGAAAAAGATCTCCTGGTCCATCTAGTCTGCCCTTATACTATTTCCTCTATTTTATCTTACAATGGATATATGTTTATCCCAGGCAGGTTTAAATTCAGTTTCTATGGATTGACCAACCATGTCTGCTAGAAGTTTGTTCCAAGGATCTACTACTCTTTCGGTCAAATAATATTTTCACACATTGCTTCTGATCTTCCCCCCAACTAACCTCAGATTGTGCCCCCTTGTTCTTGGGTTCACTTTCCTATTCAAAACCCTTCCCTCCTGAACCTTATTGAACCCTTTTTAACGTATTTAAATGTTTCGATCATGTCCCCCCTTTTCCCTTCCGTCCTCCAGACTCTACAGATGGAGTCCATTAAGTCTTTCCTGATACGTTTGATGCTTAAGACCTTCCACCCTTTTTGTAGCCCGTCTTTGGACCCCTTCAACTTTATCAATATCTTTTTGTAGGTGAGGACTTGTGAAACATAAAAACATAGAAGACTGACGGCAGAAAAAGACCTCCTCATCTGCCCTTCTACTGTATTTCCTTTATATTTTATCTTAGGGTGGATCTATGTTTATCCCAGGCATGTTTCAATCCAGTTCCTGTGGATTTACCAACCACGTCTGCTGGAAGTTTGTTCCAAGCATCTACTACTCTTTCAGTAAAATAATATTTTCTCACGTGGCTTCTGATCTTTGCCCCAACTGACCTCAGATTGTGTCCCCTTGTTCTTGTGTTCACTTTCCTATTAAAAACACTTCCCTCCTGGACCTTATTTAACCCGTTAACATATTTAAATGTTTCGATCCTGTCCCCCCTTTCCCTTCTGTCCTCCAGACTATACAGATTGAGTCCATGAAGTCTTTCCTGATACGTTTTATGCTTAAGACCTTCCACCATTCTTGTAGCCCGTCTTTGCACCCGTTCAATTTTATCCATATCTCTTTTTTTAGGTGAAGACTTGTGGAGTTCAAGTCCCGGCAAAGGTGGCTGAGAGGAATTCTGGGAACTAAAGTCCAGAAGTCTTATGAAGCCGCCAAGGTTGGAGACCCCTGACCCAGATCGGAAGAGCCAGGAAGGTCTTAGCAGCCCCTGACAATCAAACAGAGGGTCCTCCCTCTGACCACTCCCAGGAGGATCAGCCGAGCACAGTCCCCAGGCAGGGGAGCAGAAGGAAGAGACCCCTGCCCACCCGCAATTTACTTCCACTGACCAGGGAAGGGGAATTCCCCGAGCCTCCTCCTCCTCCTCTTTCCAGTTGAGGAGCCTCTGGGCTGTTTCCCATACTAGTTTTAAAACTTTTTATCCCTGACGTAGCTGGAAGGCTCCCTCTCTGACCTCACCTCAGCAGGTGAGCTTGCGGAAGAGCACACAGGCCAAAAAAAAAAGGGTGGCCGGAGAGAATGGCAGCCACTGGCCATAAAACAAGAATCTCTGGCACTGTGGACAACTGGGCTTCAGTTGAACAGCAGCCGCTTCCTAAGAGGCCGGACGTTCACGCTGAGTCCAAGGACGTTTGCCCGCACACCTGCCCACGCAGAGAGACCGGAGCAGCAGAGAAAGGGACGGCCCCCAAAAAGCCTCCACTTACTTGACCAGAGCAGCGGCTTCGGGCAGCACGTCGGCAAAGGTGTCGCGGAAGACGATGGCATTTTTCCTCTTGCAGTTCTGAATGACGTCATTGGCCAAGTAGAAGAGGTTCAGTCGGTGGGCGAAGGCGGCTGAGAGCAGGAGAGAAAGGAGAGGCCGGTCAGGCCACCTGCAGAGCCAGCTGACCACGGACGAGGGGTCACTTCCTTTAATGGCCCCCTCTTCAGCCCTGCCCTTTGCCCCACTCCATTACCCCCGCAGCCCCTCTTCCCAGGGGCAAGTTTGCAGGGGGAGCTCTCTCTCTCTGTCCCCCTCTGTCATTCTGTCTGTCCATCCATTTATCTATCCATCCATCTCTCTATCCATCTATTTATCTATCCATCCATCCATCCATCCATCTCTCTCTCTCTCTAGCTATCTATCCATCCATCCATTTATCCATCCATCCATCCATCCCCCCTCCCCCCCCCCCTCTCTCTATCTATCTACCCATCCATCCATTTTATTTTTTATGCCACCAATTTTCTTAGACTCCGGGTGGCTTACAACATGTTAGCAATAGCATTTTTTAAAAACAGACCCAGCCTACTGCCCCCCCGCCTCAAAATCCAGGCTCTCATTTGACCCACCTCGGAAGGATGGAAGACTGAGTCCACCTTGAGCCAGTGGTCAGATTTGAACCGCTGACCTGCAGATCTAGCAGTCAGCTTTAGTGGCCGGGAGTACCGCACTCTCTACCCTCTGTGCCACCTCGACTCATCTAACTTTTAATATTGCCCCAACACTTAAAAACCAATGTTCAGTGCTTCTCTCCTTCAAAAGACACACACAGCCTGTGAGATTCCTGGGGGTGGTGGTGGCTTTTCTCTCCTTGGGGTGCTCTGATGGGGTCAGGGGGCATCAGGAAATGCCACCCCGGGCACCCCAAGCCCCTCTGTTTTTCTTGGGGCAGTTGGTGGGCTGGACATTTTACCTGCCATGAAGTGATGGGGGATCATCCATGTCCCACCCCAACAAGGGGCCCTGAGCCCCCCCCATCTTTCTTTTCCAACCCCCCCCCCCCAGCCTGCATGGCTGCCATTTGCTGAGTGACCCCCCCAGAAGAGAACCCCCAAGATTGACTTTGACAAACCTGGCACCCCCATGATCCCTCCCACCCTCCACTTAGTGAGAACACAACCATTAGGAGCAATGACGGAGGTCGGCTGACACAATGCCAAGGTGAGCAGGGGTGGCGCAGAGGGTAGAGAGTGCGGTACTGTAGGCCACTAAAGCTGACTGCTAGATCTGCAGGTCAGCGGTTCAAATCTCATCACCGGCTCCAAGTAGACTCAGCCTTCCATCCTTCCAAGGTGGGTAAAATGAGGACCCGGATAGTGGGGGGCCAATAGGCTGGCTCTGTTTAAAAAGTGCTATGGCTAACATGTTGTAAGCCGCCCTGAGTCTAAGGAGAAGGGCGGCATTAAAAAAAAATTAGATGGATGGATATATATAGAGAGAGAGATGATAGATAGATGATAGATAGATAGATGATAGAGAGAGAGAGAGAGAGATGATCGATAGATGATAGAGAGATGATAGATAGATAGATAGATGATAGATAGATAGACAGATAGATAGAGAGATTATAGATAGATAGAGAGATGATAGATAGATAATAGATAGATAGATAGATAGAGAGAGAGATGATCGATAGATGATAGATAGATAGATGATAGATAGATAGATGATAGAGAGATAGAGAGATTATAGATAGAGAGAGAGATGATAGATAATAGATAGATAGATAGATAGGTAGATGATAGAGAGAGATGATAGATAGATAGAGAGAGAGATGATAGACAGACAGACAGATAGATAGGATAGACAGACAGCCCCACCTGCAGCCTTTCCTACTGGCCTACATACTAGCTCTCTTCCAGCTGCCAGAGTTGTGGGATAACAACACCCATTGTTCCCAGCAGTCTAGCAAAACCAGGGGCTTTGGGCAGTAGCTGAGTGGACAAGGTGGGGTGGGGTCTTATGTAGCACCAGCACCAGGCATTCGAAAGCAAAGCACAGGCACAATTCAGCGTGTAGAAGCCCAAAGGCCTGTTTATTTTTAAAAAACGAAGGACGCGACCAACCAAGGTTCCCCTGCCTGCTTCACCTGCTCCAGGGGCAGAGGTGGCCGGTCCAAAGGTCCGAACCCCGAGAGAGCGGGATCTCCTTTGTGGTCAGCCTGGAGATCCCACTGGCAAAGTCACAGCCGCTCTCCAACACACCATTAGCACACCATCCATTTCCAAAGCCCAGGATTCTTCCTCCTTCCGGACGACTGGACCCCCGTGGGCACAGCGTCCTGCTCTCCCAGAATCTGGACTGCCAACCAGGGAGGGAGCCAGACCTGCGGAGTGACCTAGCCAAGCGCTGCCCCCACTTACAACCGGGGCTGCAAAAGCTCGGCTCCCACCCGCCCCCTCACTGGGCCAAGAAAGAAAGAGAGACTCCGGGTCATAGGAACCTCCCCTCCCTCCTCCCACGGCCTTCCCCTTACCAGGGGACAGGGGCCAAAGTCCCTGGCAAAGAGAGGACCCAGCAGACTGCGGAAGCGCCCCCCCTGCCTCCCCCCTCTTCCTCCCTGGATTGCCCCACAGGGCAAATTATCCCAATCCCCGCTGGGCTCAAAGGCAGCTAACAGAGCTGGAAGGGACTGTGCAGGTCACCTAGTCCAGCCCTCAGCCCAAGCAGGGGACCCTCCATCTGCCTCTACCTAGGATCAAACTCGCAACCTCCTGGCCACAGCAGATGGCTGGACAGGCCATCCTGCTTAGTTAACTTCTACTGCCAAGGCCTCAGACCCCCGTCCCCCATCTCAAATGTTCCGTAGCACCTCCAACAAATAGTATTCCTGGCACGGCTGAGTCCCAAAGGGACCCCCCCAATCCCACCCTTATCTGCTCGGCCAGTATTGACAAGCTGGCTGTCAAGGCTTCCCAACCAGGGTTCCTGCAACAAATGGAAGTTGTGTGCAGCCTAAGAGGAGCCAGAGGAAGGTGAAAGGCCCCCGAAATCTTTGGCTTGGAGCTGGGTGTCAAACCAACCACTTATAAAAACACCCCCCAGCCCTTTTCTTTGGGTATCCTGTCTTCAAGGGCAGGAACTACCTAATGACTCTTTTGCCAAACTACTAAAGGGTCAATTTTTGGAGGAAGAAAAAACCTTTAAATAAACATTGACACAATCCGCACATCAACAGTATATGGGAGAAACTGGGGGGGGGGGGGGGCTTCGGAGGGATGTTTACCTCTGTCCGCCTGCCATTTCAAAGTACAATTTGCACAGATGGTCTCAGGAATTCCTGCTATAATCATGCAAGGACACATCTGTGCAAAAGTGACCCGACGAGGCTTCTGGCCCCCAAATCCTGGAAGGTCCAAGCGGCAGAGCCCCCTCTCTGGAGACCCTTTTCCAGCCACTCGCCCTCGTCCGGCCCATCAGCTCCAAGCCTCAATGCTTAGGCCACGCTAGCCACGGCCCCCATCTCCCCTTCTCTCTCCATCTTCCAGGGACCCTCCGAAAAACAGCACTGCCAGGCGGAGTAGCTCCACCTTGGTAACTCCCAGAATTCCCCAGCCAGCCAATACACAAAAGGTACCACAAAGGTGCAGCCGTGCCACACAACCACAACATTTCTGTCCCTTCAAGAGTCAGCAACGCAACCTCGGTCAGAGGTCAGATCTGCCCCCCCAAAGTGTTTCCCAAAGGGGCCCAAGGTCTATGTTTCTGCTCTTAAGAAAGGAAATTCCTTTGGGGGGGGCTGGTTTAGGTGGACCCAACACTTTAGGGCTTCCCACAGTCAGTGTAGGGCGAGGGCACTCTTCTCCACTGAAATATATAGGGAACTAGGCCACAGGGGGCTTCCCCATCAGTTCTGAACTGTAGATTCGCCAATGTTTCTTTCTTCCACTTTTAACTCCATAAAAAATACAACTCTGTGAGTATTGAACCCAAGAACTGCCTTAAATTGGATCTGATGGAATCGTTGAAAAGGCAAATGACCTGTTTCTATGGGCAGCCTTTACGCCACTCCTGCCCCAGTGTCTGAGACAATTCATACGGGGGTTTTCCCCCCAACCACACCACCATGTTTCTAAAGCAGATCTGCCCTGTGTCAGTAACATGAACGTCAAACGTTGCCCGTGGTAATTGATTTGCTATTTTCAGAAAACGGAGACACAAGTTAATTTTTATAACCTTGGTTCTAAGCCCTGCATGGAAAGGCGAGTGGAATGAACGGAATGGCCCACTCTGCTGCAGGTGGCGATGTTGGCTGAGAGAGACCTTCAAGGCTTTAGCCATGATGTGAAATTTCAAGCCCATGTCCAATCCACCCACCCAGGCTCCACGCTCTGGGGAATCCAAAGGTACCAAGGATGCCAAGGCAATGAAATCCAATTCACAGGCACAAGTTCACGCCGGGCACCAGATGCCACAACCTTTTAGCAAAATCCTAGCACCGGGGCCATTCCCAACATCCAGAAATTCAGAGAAATCACAACTTTTGGATTCACAAGACAGTCGAGTAGAAACTCCAACTCCTGAGAGGAGGAAGCGAGTGAATTTAGAAGTGTGGGGAGGAGGGGAGGAAAGACCAGCCGGCCGTGGGATCAAGGCCCCCACTCAGAAGACAGCGGCCAAGAACTGTTGACCACCACCACCACTGGCATTTCATTCACAACTCAGATCTGCACCTATTTGAATGCCCTCTCTGCAAAACGCATGTTTTCCTTTCTCTCTCTCCAAAGATTGAAAGGCAGGTGTTGCCCATCTCTGGGTCTGTCTCCCCCACCTGCCCTGACATCTGGGGAGTCACACCTCCCCCAATTAGGATCAAGGGCAGCAGGTTGGGAGGGATCGTCCAGGGATACCTCTTGACAGGCAGACTTTAGACCTTGGCACACCTGCGGGCTTACAGCAACGTTTGCAATTTTTACAAAAACACACAAATATATATATATATATATTCAAATAAAGCTCAAGGATTTTTAAAAGATGAGGAATGCGCCCAACGAGTGCGGAAAGAGGACTCTCAACCAGCGAAACATTTCCTGCAAAGTGGCCAGCACCCCTTGTCCAGCCACCTGTGAGGGGGCAGCACTGGCCACCCACAAAATAGCCCCCAACCTTTTCAGCAATCTAGCCCCATTTAGGAGCTTACTGCTGACCAAGGTTCTCCTGAGGCCCTCTACCATCGGCAGACATCACAAAAGTCGACAAAATTCCTCTGAGCACCTTTGTGTGATGGCATGGCACCTTGGCACCAAACTGAACCAAACCAAGGCGGCAAGACACATCCGTCTCCCCCTGGCCTTCCTCTGCCATGCTGATGCCCAGAAACAGCAACAATTACAAATCATGGTTGTTATTTAGCGTACAATGGGAATGTGACAGTCATCGGGACCACCTTCTGCCCCACGAATCCCAGCGACTGGTGAGGTCCCACAGAGTTGGCCTTCTCCGGGTCCCGCTGACAAAACAATGCCGTCTGGCGAGACCCAGGGGAAGAGCCTTCTCTGTGGTGGCCCCGACCCTCTGGAATCAACTCCCCCTGGAGATCAGGACTGCCCCCACCCTCCTTGCCTTTCGCAAATTCCTAAAAACCCACCTCTGCCACCAGGCATGGGGAAATTGATTCCCCTGGGCCGTCCCATTTTATGTATGGTTTGTTTGGGTTGTAGGAGTGTTTTTAAATTAAGAGTTTTAACTGTTCTGGATTTGTATTGTGTATTGTTGTTGTGAGCCACTCTGAGTCTTCGGAGAGGGGCGGCATACAAATCCAATAAATAATAATAATAATAATTGTTAGGGAAGCTTTTACAGGGCTGACAGGTGTCCATAAAGGCTCAATGCTCCAGGCAGGTGGATCCCCAGCCCCACAGGGGTAGGGGGGGGATTTGATTTTTATTGGGGGCAACTAGTTTAAACCAAGTTAATGGCCTTTTAGACTTCCTCCACGTGTTTAGGAGCTCACTTTTGGAATTATATATATGTGTGTGTGTGGGATCAGGATTGTGGAAATGGCTGGGGGGGAAAGGAAGGTTGGCAACCCCTGGTCCAGCCAAGGAGGTCAAGCTTTGTCCAGCTGCTGCCAGGCCAGTCCGGCTGGGGCCTCCTAATGGGATAGCCAGTTCTTCTCCTCTCTGGGGGAGGCGGAGAAGGCCACGGGGGGAGGGGGAGGGAATCAGCCTGGCAGCCCCCACCGCAGCCCCCCACCCGATCCTGGCCTCTGCCATCACGCCCCCCACCCCCAAAGGCGACCCCCCCTTTCCCCCTCCCCATGGCAGAGGGTCGGACCGCGGGGAGAACTGCGCCCCTACCTCCCTCCACCCCCCCATCCCAACGGCAGAGGGTCGGACCGCGGGGAGAACTCCCCCCCCGCGCGCGTGCAACGGCCGGTGTGTGGGGAGGGGGGGCGTAGGGGGGCGGACCGCGGGGAGGACTCACAGCGCCGCATCCAGTGGATCCAGCGCCGGGCGATGGCGGCGTGGTGGCGCTTGTTCTCCAGGCACCAGGAGGAGAGGCCCTGGATGGACTCCATGGTGTTGCTCAGCGCCTGCAGCTTCCTGTCCAGCGACGCCTCCAGACCCGGCCAGGAGGACGAGGACGAGGAGGACGAGGAGGAGGAGGCGGCGGGCGGCGGCGGGGAGGACGACGACGAGAAGGCCGCCGGGCCGGACGACGACGACGGGGCCGCGGCCGAGGAAGAAGACGACGAGGAGGAGGACGAGGAAGAGGAGGAGGAGGAGGCGGAGGAGGCCTTGCCGCCGGCCGCCATCTTCCCTCCCCTTTGGTCGCACCAGCAACGCCGCTCGGGGCGGGCGCCACTGCGCAGGCGTGCGCCGCCCCGCCTCCCGCGCGGACCCCACGCGCAGGCGCGGGCGCAGGCGCGGAGCCCGGGTTCCCCCCCTCCTTCCTTCCTCCTCCCCGCCCTCCCGCGCGCGGGAGAAAGGAAAGGGGGGGGGGGGAGAGCGGCGGCTGCCGAGCTGGATGGGGCACCACGCGGAAAGCCAAAGTAAAGTCCATGAAGGAAGAATCCTTTTAAACCCGTGCAGTCCTGCAGGCTGCTTCTGCTGACCCCCGGCTGACAGCCGTTGGGCAGATCGAATCTCAGTAGGCTCCAGGTTGGGTCTCAGCCTCCCATCCTTCCACCGTCGGTGAAATGTGGACCCAGATTGTTGGGGGCAAGAAGGCTGACTCTCTATAAACTGCTTAGAGAGGGATGTTAAAAAACCCATGAAGCTATTTTCCTTCCTTTCTTCTTCCCTCCCTCCCTTTCTTCCTTAAGGCTGACTCAGCCTTCCACTCCTCCGAGGACCCAGACTGTTGGGGACAAGAGGCTGATTCTGTAAACTCCTTGGAGAGGGATGTAGGAAGCGGTATATAAGTCTATTCCTACTTTCCTTCCTTCTTTCCTTCTTTCTTTCTTTCTCTTCCTTTCTTCTTTCCTTCCTCCCTCCCTTCTTCTAACCTCCCTTCCTTCCTTCTAACCTCCCTCCCTTCCTCCCTCCCTTCCTTCCTTCCTTCCTTCCTTCCTTCCTTCCTTCCTTCCTTCAGGTTGACTCAGCCTTCCATCCTCCCAAGATGGGTCAAATGAGGACCCTGATTGTTGGGGGCAAGAGGCTGACTCCCTGTAAACCGCTTAGAGGGGGCTGTAAAAACACCGAGGCTGCTATGGCTCTTGCTGAATCCACAAACCGTCAATTAATCAACCAGCGCCTGCATCCGAAAGGGCTTCGGGGGTCTTTCTTCCAAGCGTCCGTCGCAGCCCCGGCGGCTCCTCTTCTCCTTCTCCAACCGCCGTCCGGGAGCGATGGCCGGGCGGCTGCACGGAAGGAAAAAGGCAACGGGGGGACGGACGGGGTCCACGCGGGAGGAAAAGGAGGAAAAGCCGCTGCAGTTCGGCCGCCCCTTTCCGTGGCCGCGAGTTCCGCAGCTCCCGTGCCAAGAGGACCGGGGGTGGGTGGGTGGGGGGCTCGGGGTCGGTCCAGAAGCCGCGACCCGAGCCCCGAAAAGAAGCAGCGCCGCTCTTGGCTGCAAGATGCGACCTCGACGCCCTTTCGCCCCAGAGTTGCTGAATAAAATGCAAAGGCAGGTTTTGCGTTGGTTTTTCTTCAGTAGAATTTACTAATTTTCCATTTTAAAAAATACAATAAGTAATTCTGCATTTTTACATCATTGCCGGTTTCTTTCGAGCTTCATCCCATTTATACTTGGACGCACTAATACTAATCTTATTTTATTACGAGAGCTAAAATACTTACACATTTCTATATACATATTCTCACATTATGTTTCTATTTTAGCTCTTTTCATTTTAGAAACCTAGAAAAAGACCCCCTGGTCCATCTCGTCTGCCCTTATATACTATTTCCTGTACTTTATCTTAGGATGGATCTATGTTTATCCCAGGCATGTTTACATTCAGTGACTGTGGATTTACTAAACACGTCTGCTGGGAGTTTGTTCCAAACATCTACTCCTCTTTTCGTTTTTCTATGAATCCATTGATATTCCAAATTTCAAAATACTCGGAAGACTCAACGATAGGATCTGTCGGGGAGCGAAACCCGCAGGAGTTGCTCCACTTTTCCCCCTTGCAGCGAGCGAGGGGGGTGGAGTAACTGAACTCTCCCCCAAGATTTATTGCTGGTTTAAGTGTCCCTGGTCCCCGAGTGGTGGAATAAGACCCCCGGTTTTCCAGAAAAGCTCTGTGGCTTTTCTTCCTGCCTGGCTTTGCAACGCAGGGGAAGGAAGGCGACTCCTGTTTCCGCTGGACAGCTCCTCGACTCCTTGGGCGAGTCTTGGCGTTGGTTGGCGCTGTCAATCTCCGCCATCGGAGCAATTAATGCCTCCAAAGTGCTGTGGCTAAGTTGATTTTTCTACGTCGCACCCAAATGGAAAAGGGGAGGGGGGAGAGAGAGAGGAAGAGGGGGGGGGGTGTACAGTACTTGAAGCCCGTCAAAATATCTCGCTTCAAAACAAATTAGCAGCAGGAGAATCCAGATTGATTGTGACGCCAAAGGCTCAGCTTAAGTCTCCTCCTCACGACGGTCAACGGGTTTTTGGTTTCTGCTCCCCCCCCCGGAGGGATTTGCCCCCAGAGGTTTATGAATCCAGTGGGTTGCACCCCCCCCCCCACCTTGCAGAACTGCAGAAATAAACAATGGCTGCCCACCTGCCTCCCATTGAAGACCTGCATATTGCACGAGTCAAAAAGAGGGCAGTGAAAACATCTACTGACCCCTCACATCCTGGACACAAACTGTTTCAACTCTCACCTTCAAAACGTTGCTACAGAGCCCTGCACACCAAGACAACTAGACACAAGAAGAGTTTTTTCCAGAACGCCATCACTCTGCTAAACAAATAACTCCCTCAACACTGTCAGACTTTCTCCTAAATCTGCACTTCTATTTCTACTAGTTTCCCCCCATCATTCCTATCACCCATTTCCTCCCACTTAGGACTGTGTGACTGTCACTTGTTGCCTGTATCCTTAAGATGTATATTAATATTGATTCTTTCTTAATTGCTTATTTGACCCCTATGATAATCATTAAGGGTTGTACCTCCTGATTCTTGACAAAATGTCTCTTTTCTTTTATGTCCACCCAGAGCATCTGCACCAAAGACAAATTCCTTGTGTGTCCGATCACACTTGTCCGATAAAGAATAAAAAATTCTAAAGGGAAAAAAAGAGAGAAAAGAACGGTGGGGGGGGGGGGTGCAGAGTCGGCCTTCTCCGGTCCCGTCGACTAAACAATGCCGTCTGGCGGGACCCAGGGGAAGAGCCTTCCCTGTGGCGGCCCCAGCCCTATGGAATCAACTCCCCCCGGAGATCAGGACTGCCGCCACCCTCCTCGCCTTCCGCAAGCTCTTAAAAACCCACCTATGTCGCCAGGCATGGAGGAATTGATATACCCCTAGCTGCCTTATTTTATGCATGGTTTGTCTGGATGTATGACTGTTTTTTAATAACTGTTTTTAATATTAGATTTGTATTTGTATTATTTGTTGTGAGCCGCTCCGAGTCCTCGGAGAGGGGCGGCATACAAGTCTAATAATTTTTTTAAAAATTAATTAAATTAAACGGCGGCCGCACCGGTCTGCTTTCAGCCCCGGTGCCCGTCGGAGGAAGCGTCTCCTCGCCTTCTTGCCAGCCCCCCCCCCCGCGGACGGGGGGGGCGTTTGGGGAGGAGGAGCCTGGAGGCAGCCCCGCCCCTTGGGGGGGTTGGACCCCCCTTCCAGGAATGGAGCAGCTGCGTCCACACGTGCCGCGCAGTCGGGCAGGCGAGCTAGAGCTCCGGGCGCAGAGGAGAACGGCCGTTCCGCCGGCTCCGATATGCAGCCCGGCGGCAGAAGCCCGCTGGGCGCCTCGGCCGGACTCCTCCTGTGCCTGGGCTTGCTGTGCCTCCCGCCCGGCGCCCCCTCGCCCTGCCTGGAGGAGTGCCGCTGCTACCTGGGCGCCCTGCTCTGCCAGGAGCCGCGCGGCATCCGCTCCCTGGCGCAGCTGCGCAGCCTGGAGAACTTCACCGAAATGTGAGTGGCGGGGCGGGGGTGGTGGTGGAGAGAGAACCGGCGGGGGCGGCGGGGGTACAGCCTCACCCAGGTGCGGGAGGCGACCCGGTCCTCGTTTTGCGGCGGGCGAGCCGGAGCTGCGCGTCTCTCCAGAAGCGGAGCGCAACTTTGGCAGGGTCTGCTCTGGTTCTGCGGCGCGCACCGTCCCCCTCCCCCCCAGCTGTTCCCCCCCCCGCTTGGTGGGGGTTACCTCGGGGTGACCGCCTTGAAAACACCTGTGCAGGTGGCTTTCCAAACGGGGTTGGCAGGAAAGTCCCCAATCCGGAGCGGTTTTTCCCCCTGAGCTCCGCGTGGTTCCAACTAGGACAAAAGCGCGAGCAAACTTTGAGGGAGGTGGATGCGGTGGGAAGCGCTTTTCTTTGGAATAGAGATAGAACGGAGAGAAGGGGAAAGAGAAAGGGAGGGAGAAAAGAGAAAGAAAGAAGCAGATAGAGAGAGAAAAAGAGGGAGAAAGAGGCAAAATGAGAAAGAGAGAAAAAGGCAAAAAGAAAGAGGAGGGGGGAAGAGAGAGAGAGAAAGAGAAAGAAAGAAAAGAAAAAAGAAAGAAAGAGAGAAAAGAGAGAAAAAGAGGGAGAAAGAGAAAGAGGCAAAATGAGAAAGAGAGAAAAAGAGGCAAACAGAAAGAGAGAGAGAGAAAGAAAAGAAAAAAGAAAGAGAGAGAGAAAAAGAGGCAAACAGAAAGAGAAGGGAAGAGAGAGAGAAAGAAAGAGAGAGAGAGAAGAGAGAAAAAGAAAGAGAGAGAGAGAAAAAGAGGCAAACAGAAAGAGAAGGGAAAAGAGAGAGAGAAAGAGAGAGAAAGAAAGAAAGAGAGAGAGAGAAGAGAGAAAAAGAAAGAGAGAGAGAGAAAAAGAGGCAAACAGAAAGAGAAGGGAAAAGAGAGAGAGAAAGAGAGAGAAAGAAAGAGAGAGAGAGAAAAAGAGGGAATCAGAAAGAGAAGGGAAAAGAGAGAGAGAGAGAGAGAAAGAAAGAGAGAGAGAGAAGAGAAAAAAGAAAGAGAGAGAGAAAAAGAGGCAAACAGAAAGAGAAGGGAAGAGAGAGAGAGAGAGAAAGAAAGAGAGAGAGAGAAGAGAGAAAAAGAAGGAGAAAGAGAAAAAGAGGCAAAATGCCAAAGAGGAGGAGGGGGGGGAAAGAGAGAGAGAGAGTGTGTCAAAAACAGAGAAAGAAAAAGGAAGAAAGGACGAAATAGCCACTGAGTCCCAAAAGCTCCTAAATTTGAAAATCCGTCCTGAGGAGCCTGAAGCCTTTGAGAATGGGGCACATTGTGTGGATTTATAAGCTGCACTTTGATTCCGTGGCCCAGGAACTGGGGGGTCCGAAGGGGCTGTGGCCGTCCCCTCCTTGCGTGGACCTTCTCTGTGGGAAGCCAAGCGGCTGGAGGGGGCTGCTGACCCAGTGGAGGGTCTCCCCAGCCCAGCCTGGCCAGGGAGGAGACCTGGCAAGGAGCCACGGAATTATGCCCCCCATCCTCTGGGTGACGGGAGAAGGGAGGGGGTCCTTTATTTTTCCACCAGGGCTTTGAGCCCCTCCCCTGCCCTGCCTCGCTTTCCTGGCCACCAGCCCTCTTCCCTGCAAGGGAGGCCATCGCGTCTCCAGGAAAGAGGGGAGACTCACTCGGGCGTGCCTGCCCCCCCCCAACCCGGGTGTGACACTTCCCTGCATTAGCAGCTTCCTAGAAGACCCAACCCAGGCGGGGCCTTTGTGCCACATGCTGGCACTCCTTGGCAGCTCAGCCCCTGCTCACCCCATTGGCAAGGGGGGGGGGAAAGGCCGGTCAAGGGCCCCCCAAGACAGAGGAGGGGATTCAGGCCATCCCCAAAGCGAATCAGGCATAAAAATGGAAACAGCATGTGCCCTGGGAATTGCCCCCCCCCCCCAAAAAAAATATCCTGGTCCTGCTGCTGAGACTTCCACTGAATATGGGTGGGTGGGTGCCCCATGGAAGTCCTTACCCCCCCCCCTGCAGAAGCCCTCCACCCCCCCTTTCTCAATGAAGTTTGATTTTTAAAAAAATATTTTTATTGAATTTTATACATTTTTTAAAAAAACCCACAAACACAACATATAAACAGATATGAACACAAACACAAATGTTTTCCAAGTAAATCAATTTCCAATTTTTTCATTCTTATCCATGATACATGATCTATACACATTTTCTTACATCATAAACATTTTCATTGTAGGTCAGCTCTCCTTTTTCTTATCCATTTGTACCACAGGGTCCAGATATCATCATAATAGTCCGAATCTCTTTTTACCGTTTAATGCCACGTTCAGCCGAACCATCTCTGCAGAGTCATATACACTTCCTTCATTATTTTTTTTACCATCTGGTATTCTTGGATCATTCCCAGTTTTGTGCCTATGTAATTCCTGCCACCGTCACAAATGTGTAGCAGTAGATATTTTATACTTTTGGGCTATGTTTTCTTTATAATTCCTAGCAAGAATAGTTCCGGGGGTGAATTCAATATTGGTCCCTGTTAAATTTCCCGTAGCCAACGATGAAGATTTCTCCAATATTTCCTTCTCTGACCTGCATATAAGCAGATAAAATACCTGCTGCTACGCATTGTGACGTAAATACCTCCGGGACCGCCTTCTGCCGCACGAATCCCAGCGACCGGCTAGGTCCCACAGAGTTGGTCTTCTCCAGGTCCTGTCGACTAAACAATCGTTTGGTGGGACCCAGGAGAAGAGCCTTCTCTGTGGCGGCCCCTGGCCCTCTGGAACCTGCTCCCCCCAGAGATTAGAACTGCCCCCACCCTCCTCGCCTTTCGTAAAGTTCTTAAGACCCATCTTTGCCGTCAGGCATGGGGGAATTGACACATCTCCCCCGGACCTATACAGTTTATACATTGTATGTTTGTGTGTATGTTTGCTTTTAATAATGGGGTTTTTAGCGTTTTTTAAATTATTAGATTTGTTCTTACATTGTTCTTGTTATTGTTGTGAGCCGCCCCGAGTCTACGGAGAGGGGCGGCATACAAATCTAATAAATAATAATAATAATAATAATAATAATAATAATAATAATAATAATAAATGGGAATGACCCAAGACCCCAAATGCCAGTTTCTTTTTCGCACCAGCAGAGATTGGCACAGGTTGGCATCACTTTTGCAAGCAAGAGGCCCCGGTTCACCCTTGCCACGTGTGGCCACCCAGCCTCCTGGGCCCGCAATGCAGCAGAGTTCATCACTTGGCACTGCTTTAACCCCGCGTCTCTTCTGGTCCTCCCCCCTTCCCCAATGCCCACACCCTTCTCCCCCTCCTTCTGCCCTCAGGCCTCCCCTTTCTTGGATGACCTGTTGTGCCAACCTTGCCCCTCTTCCTCAGGGTTGCTTTCGACACTTTCGCTGCACATCGCTTGCAGGACAATTTTTCCGCAGGAGTAAATCCTCATTTGGCAGCTGGGACACAGCCGCACAAACCCAAATCCCAGCTAACCTGACTTTCACGGGCAATCTCACCCTACTAACCGGAGGATGCAAAACCTTCACCAGGCCCATCCTCGAATACAGCTCATCTGTCGGGAACCCAAACCGCATTTCGGACATAAACACTCTAGAAAACGTCCAGAGATACTTTACGAGAAGAGCCCTCCACTCCTCCACTCGCAACAGAATCCCCTACGCAACTAGACTTACAATCCTAGGTTTAGAAAGCTTAGAACTACGTCGCCTTCAACACGCCCATAAAATCATCTGCCACAACCTCCTTCCTACTTCAGCTTCAACCACAACAACACATGAACACACAACAGACACAAACTTAAAAGTAAACTGCTCGAAACTCGACTGCGGGAAATGAGACTTTAGTAACCGAGGAGTTGATGCATGGAACTCACTCCCTGACTGTGTAGTATCATCACCTGACCCCCAAAACCTGACCCTTAGACTGTCCATTCTTGACCTCTCCTGATTCCTGTATGTTTAATGTTTTACTAGTGTTGCATAACAATGATTACGTGACTTCTGTAGACATCATAAGCTAAATAAATAAGTGACCTCTCACTTTTCAATGGGCCAAATTATTTTGATTTGATTGGCTCAGCCCCTTAGGGACTAAGAATCTGGTCTTGGATTCAAGTCCGGCACCTAAGGCAATAGATGGATGGATGGATGGATGGATAATAAATAAGTAAATAAATAAATAATAAACAATGATATGACAGAAACAATAAACATAAAAAAAGGAGTGAGACAGGGCTGTCCCTTAGCCCCCCTGATCTTCATTTTCGCTCTAGAAGTTCTACTAAATAAAATAAGACACAACAAGGAAATCCAAGGATTAAAAATTAAAAGCGAACACTATAAACTTCAAGCATTTGCTGATGAGATGGTGTTCATTGTACAAGACCCCTTAAAATCTGCACCTATCCTAATTAATGAAATAAATAAATTTGGAGAGATTGCCGGACTAAAAATTGACAGGGAAAAAACAAAAATGATAACAAAAAAAAAAAGACCTCTCCTGATTGCTAAGAGGTCAGTAAGAAGCGTGCATAAGTGCCCCAGCGTGCCTTCCGTCCCCTGTGCCAATGTTTCTTTTATTTTTTGCTAGTATCATGTATACGACTATTCTTATATAGAAACATAGAAGATTGACGGCAGAAAAAGACCTCACGGTCCATCTAGTCTGCCCTTATACTATTTCTTGTATTATATCTAATATTTCCTCTTTTATTTTTTATTAGTATCATGTATATGAATATTCTTATATCTAATGTTTCTTTTTATTTTTTTACTAGTATCATGTATATGGATATTATTATTTCTTTACCTACCTCCAATATGTACTTGACAAAACTAATAAAATAAAATAAAATAGATAGGACGGAGACATCGCTGAGGGGAGGAAAAATCAATATTTCGAATCCTGGGATCCAAACACATTAGACAGCCCGTAAATATTTCAGAGTGGGCCAGTCAGATACATTCATTATTTTCCATTCATTTGAGGCGGAGAACGAATTAAAGGCTGGGAAGGCAGGGGGGGGGGGGGCGAAGCTGTCCGCACATTAATTGCATTAATTCTTGGAAAACAATGCCGTTACTCGGGGCCCGGTCACCTGAAAGGACCTCGGCGGTTTTTGAGGGCTGCTTTGTTCTGACCTGAGGATTCAGTCTGGTGGCCTCGTTTAAATTGGTTATTTGTAAAAAGTTACGAAGGGAGTTTCCTTCTGCGCAAACTGGGGGGAAGATTAGAAGTAATGTGAGAAAATATTATTTGACTTGAAAGAGGAGTAGATGCTTGGAACAAACTTCCAGCAGACGTGGTCGGCAAATCCACAGTCACTGAATGTAAACCTGCCTGGGATAAACATAGATCCATCCTAAGATAAAATACAGGAAATAGTACAAGGGCAGACGAGATGGACCAGGAGGTCTTTTTCTGCCGTCAATCTTCTAGGTTTCTAAGTTTCTATGAATGAGGGAGGAAGGAAAGAAGGAAGGAAAGAAAGAGAAAGAGAGAAGGAAGGAAGAGAAAGAAGGAAGGACGGAAAGAAAGAGAAGGAAGGAATGGAAAGAAGGAAGGAAGGAAGAATCCACAGTCACTGAATGTAAACCTGCCTGGGATAAACATAGATCCATCCTAAGATAAAATACAGGAAATAGTATAAGGGCAGACGAGATGGATCATGAGGTCTTTTTCTGCCGTCAGTCTTCTATGTTTCTAACATGAGAAAATATTATTTCACTGAAAGAGTGGTAGATGCTTGGAACAAACTTCCATGCCTGGGATAAACATATATCCATCCTAAGATAAAATACAGGAAATAGTACAAGGGCAGACGAGATGGACCAGGAGGTCTTTTTCTGCCATCAATCTTCTAGGTTTCTAAGTTTCTATGAATGAGGGAGGAAGGAAGGAAGGAAGGAAAGAAAGAAAGAGAAAGATAGAAGGAAGGAAGGGAAGGAAGGAAAGAAGTATCCACAGGAACTGAATTGAAACCTGCCTGGGATAAACATAGATCCATCCTAAGATAAAATGCAGGAAATAGTATAAGGGCAGACTAGATGGACCGTGAGGTCTTTTTATTTATTATTTATTTATTTATTTGTCAAACAATTATAGGGTGATAATTTGCACATATAAAACATTAGATAAGTAATGATAAAAAGTAGACCATAGGACAGGGACGGTAGGCACAATGGTGTGCTTATGCAAGGCCCCTTAATTTTCTGCCGTCAGTCTTCTATGTTTCTATGTTTCTAAGCTAACCGTGTTTGCTTTCTAGAGGCCAAAAGAAAAGAGCTTTTTGCAGGAGTGTGTGTGTGTGTGTGTTTGTGTGTGTGTGTGTCTCCTATTTTGTGTGGATGAAGGGGCACCACCCTGCCAGGGCCAGAAGCTACAGGTTCCTCCTGCTAATGGCTCCCCTCTCTCTCCTGAACCAACTGCTTAAGTGGCGAGAGAGAAGGGATGCTCCCTTCTGCCAACGCTGTTTTTTTCCCCCAACATCAGAGGGACCCATCAATTATGCCCAGTGGCAGGAAGAGAGGAGTTCCCGGAAGAGCTGTGGCGATGGGATGTGTGTGTGTGCGAGAGAGAGAGGGATGCCACAGCAAGCCAGCCCTGTGGCTGAGCATAATAAGGGCACCACGGAGTCCAACCCTCACACGGCTCCTAAATTTTGAGCAGCGTTTGGCGCTTTCACTCCCTAAGAAATCCCTTAGAAATGTCCGTCGCTTCCTAAGAGATGCCACATGTGGCTTTGAAGTGGGGTCCGAGGGTCCAAAGACCGTCCGGGAGCTTTGCTGATTTTTCCATCTGCTGTAAATGAAGTAAAGGAGGGAAGTGTTTTTAATAGGAAAGCAAACACAAGAACAAGGGGACACGATCTGAAGTTAGTTGGGGGAAAAGATCAGAAGCAACATGAGAAAATATTATTTGACTGAAAGAGTCGTAGAGGCTTGGAACAAACTCCCAGCAGACGTGGTTGGTCAATCCACAGGGACTGAATTGAAACCTGCTGGGATAAACATAGATCCATCCTGAGATAAAATACAGGAAATAGTACAAGGGCAGACTAGATGGACCAGGGGGTCTTTTTCTGCCATCAATCTTCTAGGTTTCTATGTTGGACTAGAAGACCTCCAAGGACCCTACCATCTCTGTTCTTCTGTCTGGGAAGCTAATAATAATATTAATAATAATAATAATAATAATAATAATAGTAATAATAATAATAATAATAATAGCAATTTGGATGTCGGTTGGCGATCTTCCCGTTAAGATTTCAGGTTTTATATCCCGTGCTTTGTAATTTTTGCCCCTGACTTCCTTTTTACTGAATAGGGTGTGAATGTGCCACACAAAATAATCTGAAGAAATACTTGTTTATGCCTAAGAGGGGGAGATGGGGATGGAGCCGGGCAGGGTCTCTTGTGCCGCAGAGCCGGAAGGGGGTCTGCTCCTCTTTTTCAGAGTTGTGGAAAACCAGCCTGGGCTGACCAACCTGACTGGGGAGGACCTGAGGAACCCCCGGGAACTGAAGAATCTGTGAGTTTTGGGGAAGAGGGGGGTGGACATCTCCTGGGGGGGTGGGGGTTTGGCCCAGGGGCTCTTCCTGGGTGGCCCCTTCTGAAGACGTTACGATGCCTCCTTTGCAGGACAATTGCAAGGACCAGCCTGAAGTTCATTGCTCCAGATGCCTTCAAGGCCAGCCACAATCTGACCCACGTGTGAGTGTGGGGAATGGGTGTGTGTATGTGTGGTGGGGGGGGGGCTTTTCTGCAGAGGCACCGGGTGAAGGGATGGTCCTCAAACTGAGCCTCAACAAGGGGGATTCTGGGAGTTGGAGTCCGCCCGTCTTCAACCTGCTGACATTGAGCAAACGTGGCTTAAACGATGACCGATCTTCCTGGGGAAAGAGGAGCTGGGCTGGGCTCCATCCGAGAAGCCCCAGGGGTCTCCCCCTACTCTCTCCCCCCCTTGCCCCTTCCCCTTGGCTCATCAACAGCTTCCCTGGAAGGCCATTAATCATCGTTAGGGTTAATGTCCCTCTGAAACTCACCGTGATCGATGGATCCCTGCTCAGCACAGCTCCGGTTTAGAGGGGGGGGGAGCCAAGCCTGGATAGGTCGGTGTGGGGCCTGGGTAGGCGAGGGGTGGGGGTGCAACGGGCAGCCCCAAGGCCAGGGTCAGCTGCATGGGTCAGCTCCAAAGGGCCAAAGCTGGCCTCCCTCGCCCCCCTGCAAGGCTGGAGGGGACGATGCCCCCAGAGAAGGAAGCTCAGCTCGGGCACAAGAGTTGGGGTCCCAAGCCGCAGGGTGGGGCCGAGTCCCTCGGACGGCTGATCCCAACAGATCTGGATCTTGTCAAGGGAGCAATGGGATCGATGGATGTGAAGTGCTTGGTGGAGGCTTCTGCACCTGCTGGATCTCTGCCCCTGCGGAGGGGATGGACACGGAGGGGGGGGGTCATTTCCTTCTGTCTCTCTGCAGGAATCTGGCCTTCAACCAGCTGGGAATTCCTCTCCTGGAGGGTCTTCTACCACCTCCGCCTTCAGGAGCTGTGAGTCTCTGCACACACACATGCAACAGAGAGAGAGAGAAAGAGAGAGAAAGAGAGAGAGGGAAAGAGAGGGAGAGAGAAAAAGAGAGAGAGAGAAAGAGAGAGAAAGAGAGAGAGAGAAGAAAGAAGAGAGAAAGAGAGAGGGAAAGAGAGAGAGAGGGAAAGAGAGAGAGAAAGAAAGAGAGTGGGGAAAGAGAGAGAGAGAGAGAAAGAGAGAGAAAGAGAGAGAGGGAAAGAGAGGGAGAGAGAAAAAGAGAGAGAGAGAAAGAGAGAGAAAGAGAGAGAGAGAAAGAAAGAGAGAAAGAGAGAGGGAAAGAGAGAGAGAGGGAAAGAGAGAGAGAAAGAAAGAGAGTGGGGAAAGAGAGAGAAAGAGAGAAAGAGAGAACAAGAGAGAGAGAAAGAGAGAGAGAGAGAGAAGAGAGAGAGAGAGAGAAAGAGAGAGGGGGAAAGAGAGAGAGAGAGAAAGAGGGAGAAAGAGGGAGAGGGTGAAAGAGAGAAAGAGAGAGACCCTTCCAACTCACAAAGTTTGTCCTAGTCCTGGATTCCTGGCCAAGACCCTCCTCCCCCCTCCCCATACCGTCCTCCAATCTTTAAATTTGACCATAGCTGGAGTTGGGCTTTCCTGAACCGAAGACGAGACCCCTATTTATCCCTTACAACTCCCGTTGAGCCTGTCTTGCAAAATATTCCGGCTTTTCTGCAAAGGGCAGTGCCAGACCCCCGGGGTTGGGGGCTGTCCCCTTCCTCACGGTGGTGTTTTGAGTCCACATCCCTGAACGTCCCTGCGAGGTTCTTCTCCCCCTCCGTCGGCCCGGATGGATGAACTTCTTGAATAAAACCCGTCGTCTTCCCTCCCCTAATGCAATTTTGGAGCCCCACTCTGCTTCAAAGCGAGTATTAAAAGACCAGAGTGGTTATAAATTGGGTTTCTGAGCCAGGCTTGGCCAACACCGCTCCTGCCTTTTAAATGATGCTCTGGACAGCCTCAGGCAGGGACCAAAAAATGGGGAGTGGGCGTTCCTGGGCTCTGGGCTCCAGATGGGGAGGGCAGGGGGGGTATTGCAGCTTTGCCAGGCTGATTGTGTCCCCCCCCTTGCAGGGTCCTTCTGGGGAACCCCCTCAGGTGTGTTTGTGGGCTTCTGTGGCTGCAATCGTGGCAGCAGAGGAAACAGCTGGACTGGGCCGGCAACCAATCCTTCCAGTGTCTGCAGGGGGGACAGGACCCTGGTGCCCGTCTTCAACCTCACCCTCTCCGGCTGTGGTAAGGCAGAGCCCCCCCCCCCATCAGTGGGAGACGACCTCCCCCCCCCCAGCTGAAATTCAGTCGGCCGGAGATGCTTCCTGGCGTGGATGTGACCCCAGCTCTGCTGAGAAGCTTCCCTGCTCCTTTTACTGCTTGCAAGAGCTGGGGGGGGCTCAGGTGGGGGCTGGTGGCTACCTGAAGCCCCCCCCCAATTCCCCTCCTCCATCCCTCTGCAGATTTCCCCACGGTCAGCATCGACTACGACCCCACCCCGATGGGGGAAGGCGAGAGCGTCAACCTGACCTGTCACATCTCTGGGGAGCCACAGCCGGTGGCGGATTGGGAGGTGCCCCAAGTGGGGGGTGAACCCCCCCTCAAAATCAAGGCAAGTTGGGGGGGGTGTCAGGGGGTGCAGCTCTGGGAAATGACCTCAAGGATGCCCCCTCCAATGGCCTGTGCGGAGATGGATAAATTAACATTGGAATTAAAAAAATAAGGGAGACTCTGAAAAGGAAAAATTAATAAATATAGAAACATAGAAGATTGACGGCAGAAAACGACCATCTCGTCTGCCCTGATACTATTTCCTGTATTTTATCTTAGGATGGGTCTGTGTTTATCCCAGGCAGGTTTACACTCAGTGACTGTGGATTCTTCCTTCCTTCTTTCCATTTCTTCCTTCTCTTTCTTTCCTTTCTCTTCCTTCATTCTCTTTCCTTCCTTCTTTCTTTCCTTCCTCCCTTCCTTCCTTCTCTTTTTTTCCTTCCTTCCTTCTTTCCTAAAAAGACAGAAACCTAGAAGATTGACGGCAGAAAAAGACCCCCTGGTCCATCTAGTCTGCCCTTATACTATTTCCTGTATATTTTATCTTAGGATGGATCTATGTTTATCCCAGGCATGTTTACATTCAGTCACTGTGGATTGACCAACCACATCTGCTGGGATTAAAGGGGGAATGGCAGGAAACTGACCGGGCCTTCGTGCCGCTCTCAAATTTCCTGGAAAATTTTTCCGGGCTCGGGTTCTTAAGTAGAAAATGGTTCTTGAGAAGAGGCAAAAAAATCTTGGACACCCGGTTCTTATCTATAAAAGTTCTTAAGTCGAAGGACCACTGTAGGTCTATAAATAACACTTTGTGTAAAATAAAATAAAATAAAAAAAGAATGCCCCCACTGATTGAGAAACGGGGGCCCTAAAAGCAGAGGGTCCGGCTGGTCAGTGACCCCTCTTTCTTTCTTTCTCTCCCAGAAGTCAGACTCGGAAATCGTGCTGCAGATCAACAACGTCTCCGCCAGCTACAACCTGCAAAACATCACCTGTCAAGCGGAGAACGAGGCCGGCCTGGGGCAGGCGGTGGCCCGGCTGAACGTCACCTGTAAGGGGGGGAGGGGCCTGGGGGCGAGGGGGTGGGAGGGATGTTGATTGAGTGGATATGCGTGGATTTTGATTGGCTCTTTAGTTCTTGGCTCTAACTTCCAATTTTAATGAATTGGATTTTGATGCATACTGCCTTTTTATATGTTTTAAGCCGCCCCGAATGTCCCTTTGAGCTGTCACTCAAGGTCTTAGAGCCTTGATGGCACTGTCATTAAAGTTCAGTTTTGCAAGCGGCTTCTGCTGACCGCTGGTGGTAGTTCAGCAGTTCAAATCTTACCGGGCTCCAGGCTGACTCAGCCTCCTTCCCAGGTGGGTCAAATGAGGACCCCGATTGTTGGGGGCTAGAGGCTGGCTCTGTAAACCACTTAGAGAGGGCTGTCAAAACACTACAAAGTGGTAGATAAGTCTAAATGCTATTGCTGTTAGCTACCTGTGTATGTGCTTAGCAGGTGTGAGATTTGTAAGTGCCCAGGTGTCCACTACTCTGAGCAAACCAGCAAAGAAATATCACCGAGTGGTCCAAGCCAGCTTTAGTGTTCAGGATGCCACCATGCAGGTCGTTACCGATCCAAACCCAGAAGAGAGCTTGGTGCCTTGTAAGAAGCCCAGCTGGGCCTGTGTCCGAATGGCCCTGCTTCTGTCCAGCTGGGGTCATTTCTTCCCATCCTCTTGGGGCCTTGATCTGGCCAGAGGGTCAATAATAATAATAATAATAATAATAATAATAATAATAATAATAATAATAATAATTTATTGGATTTGTATGCCGCCCCTCTCCGTAGACTCGGGGCTCCTAACAACAATGATAAAAACAGCATGTAACAATCCAATAATAAAACACTAAAACAACCCTTATTATAAAACCAAACATACACACAAACATACCATGCATAACTTGTAATGGCCTAGGGGGGAGGAATATCTCAACTCCCCCATTTATGAAAGCATCCGGCTCAAGATTTGCAAGGGAAGGTTTTGGGAGAGGGGCCTGTTGTGACCAAGAGACAGAAGCTTCAATGCCCCCTGATTTAAGAGGGGTGTCAGAGGGCAGTGGAGAGGAGGGCGTGGGGGAAAATGAGTTAGACGTTAGCATGGAAAGCAGCTCTTCTTCACAGGGCAGAGGGGGAGTTGACAGCCCCTAGGTGAACCCCGAGATTTAGGAGATTCGCAAAAAGAAGGGAGGAGATATTTGGGGAAAAGTTTTGAACCAATGCGTCACTTCCTGAAATGTATTGGAAACTGCATGTTCACATATGGCGGCCGTTCCTCACTTCCGAGAAGTAAGCCTTTGATATAACATGACAAACGGTGCTAATTTAGATTTGGAGGCATGGGGGATTTGAGACACCTTTCCCCCAGGCTTATTATAATTTATGTTTGGTATGTATGTGCTGTTTGTTTTTTAATTATGATAGGGTTTTTAGTTTTTTCTTAATATTAGATTTGTGCCAGTATAATATTGTTTTTATTGTTGTTGTGAGCCGCCCCAAGTCTTTGGAGAGGGGCGGCATACAAATCTAATAAATTATTATTATTGGAGTGACTCAGAGTGGCTCAGACTCTGCTCTGCTGGTTAGAAAGGACGTCTAGCTTTGCAAACTCGGCTTGTGAGAGTTGGAATGTGCCTCCGCAGAGCAGCGTGGTAACGGTGGTGTGAGAAGAGAAATAAAGATGGACTAGTTTGAAAATCAAAGCCTTGAAAAGCGAGTTTTTGGAGTCGCTTCAGGTAGACGAGAACAAGGTCCAGTTCGGGGCACCTCACCGACTGCCCCCTCCCTCCTTTCCCTGCTGTCCGCAGTCCCGGCGACGATCCGCGCGCTGAGCAAGGCCTTGCAGCAACACCGCTGGTGCATCCCCTTCTCCGTGGACGGCAACCCCACGCCCAGCATCCGTTGGCAGTTGGACGACCAGGACCTGGAAGAGACCCTCCTTGTCCATACCAAGTTCTTCACGGAGGACGTCCCAACCACCACCATCGTCCACGGCTGCCTGCTACTAGACAAGCCCTCCCACTACTCCAACGGCAACTACACCCTGCTGGTCGCCAACTGCCTGGGCTCGGACTCCCGCACCGTCTACCAGGAGTTCATGGAATCTCCAGAGAAAGGCTTCCCCTACGAAGTACCCTTCCACGGTACCAGCCCCTCCCTCCCCTCCCCCACCCCTACCCAAGAGGCCATTCCCTCTCCAAGCACACAGGCAGAAATACTACGAGGGTCGCCCAGAAAGTAATGCCCCACCTTTTTTTCTTCCAACCATTATTTATCGACACCCCACGAAACTTACACACAAGGAAGAAGGATGTGTCTTCTACCCTCCCTCTTTTCCCACGTGGTCCCACGTGGTCTCCGTCCTGTTCTAGGGTCACCCAGAAAGTAATGCACCATGTTTTATTATCTTCGACAATTATTTATTAATTTAATCCTTTTTTAATATTGGGGGGGTTCTCTAATTAATGGATGATTGGAGTAGATTCAATGTTGTACATGGAATGAATGACTGGTATGAGTGTGATGGTTGGGGTGGGTGGGAGTATGGTATGGATGGGATGAGTAACAGTAGTATGAGTGATAGATTTGGCCCACCTGACGCTCGGGAGACAGGAGAGGTAGGGGCATTGATCTCTGGGGTGGCAGAGGGCCGGAATATCCCTGTGTTGCTGGGGAGAGGCAGATATGGCGGGGGTCACAGAGTTAGCCGTTCCAGGGGAACGAGAGACCGTTGCTTAATAACGGTCCCTTGTTCCGGCTCTGTGAGCCCAATCTTGGGTACTGGTGATGAGTGTAACTCTGGCCCTGGGCTCAGGTTGCTGCTGCTCAATGCCAGGTCGGTGGTAAATAAAGCTCTCCTCATCCGGGATCTGATCCTGGATGAGGAGGCCGACCTGGCTTGTATTACTGAAACCTGGCTGGGCCCGGAGGGAGGTGTTCCTCTCTCTGAAATTTGCCCAGCCGGGTTTCAGATATGGCATCAACCTCGACCCCAGGGAAGGGGGGGGAGGAGTTGCTATTATAGCCAGGGAGAGCCTTTGCCTGGGTGGACTCATTGCTCCGGAAATTGCGGGTTGCGAGTCTCTCTTGCTGAAGTTGGACTTAGGGGTTCAGGTGGGCTTATTTCTCACATACCTGCCTCCCAGCTGCGTGTCAAAAGCCCTGCCTGTGCTACTCGAGGAGGTAGCCGGGTTGGAGGTGGAGTTCCCCGGACTCATTGTCCTGGGGGACTTCAACCTGCCGTCACTCGGCGAAACCTCTGGGCAGGCACAGGAGTTCATGGCCACCATGACAGCCATGGACCTGACTCAAGTAGTACAGGGTCCGACTCATGAGGGAGGGCACACACCTGACATGGTATTCCTTCCCGAGCAATTGAGTAATGGTCCGAGACTAAGGGGCTTAGAAGCATTGCCTTTGTCATGGTCAGACCATTTTCTACTACGGCTTGACTTCCTGGCTCCAATCCTTCCCCGCAGGGAGGCGGAACCAATGAAGATGTTCCGCCCCAGACGCCTGATGGACCCAGAGGGCTTTCAGACGGCGCTTGGGGTTATTCCAGAGGCACTCGTCCACAGTTCGGCGGAGTCCCTTGCTGAGGCCTGGAACAGGGCTGCGGCAGGGGCTCTTGACCGGATTGCGCCTTTGCGACCTCTCCGCGGCGCTAGACCCCGTAGAGCCCCATGGTTCAACGAGGAGCTCCGGGAGTTGAAACGCCAAAAGAGACGTCTAGAGAAGCGATGGAGGAAGAGTAGGTCCGAATCCGATCGAACACTTGTAAGAGCTTTTATTAAGACTTACAAAGTGGTGCTCAAGGCGGCAAGATGCGCGTACCATGCCGCCTTGATTGCATCAGCGGAATCCCGCCCGGCCGCTCTGTTTAGGGTGACCCGCTCCCTTCTTAACCAGGGGGGAGCTGGGGAGCCCTTGCAGAGCAGTGCCGAGGATTTTAACACGTTTTTCGCTGATAAAGTCGCTCAGATCCGGGCGGATCTCGACTCCAATTGTAATACAGAGTCGACTGACAACGAGTCAGTCGAGGTGACTGGGGCACGTACTTGTCCACCTGTCTGGGAAGAGTTTGATCTGGTGACACCTGATGAAGTGGACAAGGCCATTGGAGCTGTGAGTTCCGCCACCTGTTTACTGGATCCGTGTCCCTCCTGGCAGGGAGGTGACACGGAGCTGGGCCCAGGAGATTACCAACGCTTCCTTGGGGAGGGGAGTCTTTCCAACTCTCTATAAAGAAGCGCTTGTGTGCCCCCTCCTCAAGAAGCCTTCCCTGGACCCAGCCGTACTTAATAACTATCGTCCAGTCTCCAACCTTCCCTTTATGGGGAAGGTTGTCGAGAAGGTGGTGGCACTCCAGCTCCAGCGGTCCTTGGAAGAAGCCGATTATCTCGGTCCCCAACAGTCAGGCTTCAGGCCCGGTTACAGCACGGAAACCGCTTTGGTCGCGTTGATGGATGATCTCTGGCGGGTCCGGGACAGGGGTTTATCCTCTGTCCTGGTGCTTCTTGACCTCTCAGCGGCTTTCGATACCATCGACCATGGTATCCTTCTGCACCGGCTGGAGGGGTTGGGAGTGGGAGGCACTGTTCTTCAGTGGTTCTCCTCCTACCTCTCTGGCCGGTCGCAGTCGGTGTTAGTGGGGGGTCAGAGGTCGGCTCCGAGGTCGCTCCCTTGTGGGGTACCTCAGGGGTCGGTCCTCTCCCCCCTGCTATTCAACATCTACATGAAACCGCTGGGTGAGATCATCCATGGGGTGAGGTATCATCAATATGCCGATGATACCCAGCTTTACATCTCCACCCCATGCCCAGTTAACGGTGGAAGTGATGTGCCGGTGCCTGGAGGCTGTTGGGGCCTGGATGGGTGTCAACAGACTCAAACTCAACCCGGATAAGACGGAATGGCTGTGGGTTCTGCCTCCCAAGGATAATCCCATCTGTCCGTCCATCACCCTGGGGGGGGGATTATTGACCCCCTCAGAGAGAGTCCGCAACTTGGGCGTCCTCCTCGATCCACAGCTCACATTAGAAAACCATCTCTCAGCTGTGGCGAGGGGGGCGTTTGCCCAGGTTCGCCTGGTGCACCAGTTGCGGCCCTATCTGGACCGGGACTCATTGCTCACAGTCACTCATGCCCTCATCACCTCGAGGTTCGACTACTGTAATGCTCTCTACATGGGGCTACCTCTGAAAAGTGTTCGGAAACTTCAGATCGTGCAGAATGCAGCTGCGAGAGCAGTCATGGGCTTACCTAGGTATGCCCATGTTTCACCATCACTCCGCAGTCTGCATTGGCTGCCGATCAATTTCCGGTCACAATTCAAAGTGTTGGTTATGACCTTTAAAGCCCTTCATGGCATCGGACCAGAATACCTCCGAGACCGCCTCCTGCCGCACAAATCCCAGCGACCGATTAGGTCCCACAGAGTGGGCCTTCTCCGGGTCCCGTCAACTAAACAGTGTCGGTTGGTGGGCCCCAGGGGAAGAGCCTTCTCTGTGGCGGCACCGGCTCTCTGGAACCAACTCCCCCCAGAGATTAGAACTGCCCCTACTCTACCTGCCTTCCGTAAACTCCTTAAAACCCACCTTTGCCGTCAGGCATGGGGGAACTAAGACATCTCCCCCTGGGCATGTTTAAATTATGTATGATATGCTTGTGAGTGTGTATGTATTATATGGGGTTTTCTTTTTAAATCTTAAATGTTTTAAATGTATTCAGATTATTTATGATTTGTTTTTCTCTGCTGTGAGCCGCCCCGAGTCTTCGGAGAGGGGCGGCATACAAATCTAAATAATAAATAAATAAATAAATAAATAAATAAATAAATAAAATGAAATTGACACAGAAAAAATAAGGATGTGTCTTCTACACACTCCCTGTTTTTCCCACGTAGCCTCCATCCCGTTCTGTGTCCTTCCTCCAGCAAGGCACAAGGGGTGCGTAGGCCCCGTCGGTGAGACTCCTGGTTCTGGTCACGAAGCCCTTTCTGCACCTCTCCCTCTCCCTCACAATGTCTCCCGCGACTAACCGTACTTCTGTCGACTGCGGGTTCTCCACCCACGGCACACAACCCTTGGCCAATGTTCCCAACAGTTTCTTTCTCCGCAGTGAGAAATTCAATGAGGACAGGCTGCTTGTAACGTACGTCGCTTACGGATGCCGTTTCGAAACATGGCTGCAGCTACGCGATCTGTTTGAAAAGTTATACACGCACTCCTGACCATCCCAATAATATAGATCTAAAGTTTTGCATTCGTACCATTACTGTAGGCCTGGGGGGGGGGGAATGGGGTGCATTGCTTCCTGGGCGACCCTCGTAATTTTTATTAATTATTAACATTCCAAACAAACATAGACAGAGACTCACAAATAGAAACCATAAAAAAACATACACAGAGAAAACATAAAATATGTACAGATGTACATTTATCTTATCCTAGTTACAACAATTAACAAAAAGAGAGAGCAATTCGGGGGGAGCCTTCATTTGGGGTGGGGGGATCTGAGCTTTGAAGGTTCACCAACTCTTTCTCTTTCCTTGCTGCTGCTAAGGCCCCTTCGCCCCCGGCAGTAAGTGTGGTTTTCTTTCGTCCCTGGGGGGCAGGGGGGGTGAGGGCCATGTGGGAATTGGGGTACAGAGAGACCCCCCTCTTTCTCTCTGTGGAGGAAGGCACCCCTGCACCCCCAAGATCAAAAGGGCAGAGATGGGGGGGGACAACAGTCATGAGGGCAGTGGGGAGGGGGAGGTTATTTTTTGGGGGGGGGCTCTTTTTCAGAGAGGGCCTGATTCTGTTCTCTCCCTCGTGCCCAGGACCAGGGGGCAACGATACCCCCGAGGAGCCCGTGGAGACCTCAGAAGACCACCCGGTTGGGGTAAGGGGCAAGAAGGAGCCCCCGGTTGGGGAATTAATAATAATTAATCATAATTTATTAGATTTGTATGCCACCCCTCTACGAAGACTCGGGGTGGCTCACAACAACAATCAACAGTATGGTACAAATCCAATAATTAAAAACTAAAATTAAAAAGGAGGGAGAGAGGGAGGGGGAGCCTTCTTCTTGGGGGAGGCCAACCGAGGGTGCTACTCTCTCCCCCCCCCTACAGATCTCGGTGGCTGTGGTCCTGGCGGTGTGTGCCTGCATCTTCCTCTCCATCATGTTGGTCTTCCTCAACAAGTGTGGACAGCACTCCAAGTTCAGCATCAAACGTAAGTGGGAGGGGGCTTCGGTCTTCTCTTGCCCCCTACCCTTTCTCTGCTCTGGGCTTCTCTAGGAGGTCCCAAATGGGGCCTTCCCCAGGAGGTCAAAATGGGCTTCTGCAGGAGGTCAAAATGGGCTTTTGCAGAGGGTCAAAATGGGCTTCCCCAGGAGGTTCAAATGGGCTTTTGCAGGAGGTCAAAATGGGCTTTTGCAGGAGGTCAAAATTGGCTTTTGCAGGAGGTCAAAATGGGCTTTTGCAGAAGGTCAAAATTGGCTTTTGCAGGAGGTCAAAATGGGCTTCCCCAGGAGGTTCAAATGGGCTTTTGCAGGAGGTCAAAATTGGCTTTTGCAGGAGGTCAAAATTGGCTTTTGCAGGAGGTTCAAATGGGCTTTTGCAGGAGGTCAAAATTGGCTGTTGCAGGAGGTCAAAATGGGCTTTTGCAGGAGGTCAAAATGGGCTTTTTTGGGAGGTCAAAATTGGCTTTTGCAGGAGGTCCAAATGGGCTTTTTTGGGAGGTCAAAATTGGCTTTTGCAGGAGGTCAAAATGGGCTTTTGCAGGAGGTTCAAATGGGCTTTTGCAGGAGGTCAAAATGGGCTTTTTTGGGAGGTCAAAATGGGCTTTTTTGGGAGGTCCAAATGGGCTTCTGCAGGGCTGGGGCTCCTGGGGGCTCCTTTGGACGGCCATCCTTGGCCCGACTGGCAGAGGTGGTCCTGAAGGCATCAGGGTGAGGAGGAGCTTCCCCCCGCCCACTTCATTAGCACTCCCCCCTCCTCCCCCTCCCCCCTCCTCCTCCCCCCTCCCCCTTCTGGCAGGCCTCAGCTGCTAATTCACTGCTGGAATTGATTCAGGCTGTAAATGGGCTTGATCGGCCTGAATCACCCCCAGGGGGGGCTGGAAAGGCAGCAAAAGGCTGGGGGGGAGGCAGGGGGGGGATGCAGCAGCCACTTGTTGTTGTTAGAGTCCTCCAGAAACACACACCCACACCCACAAACACCACCCTTCTCTGCTCGGGCTCAGTGGGCTCTGCTTATGGGACTGCCAAGCCTCACCTGGGGGCACAAGAAACCGCCCCTCCCTGCATTCCAGTTGCTCCCCCCTCCCCATAGACAGGGAGACTTCAGCCGTCATTGGCTGCTCTATTTTTTTATTTTATTTACTTATTTGTACGTATTGGTGGGATACGATGATATAATAATACTTATATGTATATGTGATAAGAACATAAGAAGAGTCCTGCTGAATGGGGCCAAAGCCCCTCGAGTCCAGTGTTGTGACCCACAGTGGCCCCACAATTGTCCAGGGGGCTCTTGAGCAGAAAGAGAAGGCAAGACCCTCCCTTTCCCCTGACCCCCAACAAGTGGTACCCAAGGGAACCCTTCCTGCCTCAATCAACATAGAGGCGGCACCTGGACATCCCTTTCAATCGCCACCATGGATACACTCGGCATCCCTGAATCTGTCTCATCCTGCCTTGAAGCTCTCCAGGGTGACAGCTGTCACGACCTCTTCTGGAAGGGAATCCCATCAACCCAGGACCCTCTGGGTGGAGAAGAAATATCTCCCTCTATTTGTCCTCACTTTCTGACCTGTGAGCTTTACGGAGTGACCCCCTGGTCCGAGTATTGTGTGATGGAGATAAGAGTTTTTCTCCATCCACCTGTTCTATCCCAGGGTGATAGGAGTAAGAGAGACACATGAGGACGGGGGATGCTGGTGCACTTAATGCAGACCCCTTAATTGGGTGGGGGGAGACCCTGCAGAGCCCAGCCAGGAGCCCCTTCGGGTCCTGGCAGGAGAAACGTGAGACCCTCCTGGAAGCCCACCCACCCACTTCTTCCACCCAGAGCGGCCCTGCAGCCTTTATCTCTCTCCCCCCCCAGGCTCCAGCAGTTGATGAAGAAGCCTGGGGGAGGGGAGGGCTGCTGGGGGGGAGGGACAGGACCCTTTCACGGTAATTACTGGAGGCTAAATGCTCTGCTGACGGCTCCCTTGGCACTGCTGCCTTTCAGGAGGGGGGGGCACCAGATTGGGCGCGGCAAAGAGAAGCCCCTCTTCGCCCACCGCAGGCCGCTCAGGAGGCCACAGATGTGCTCCAGCAGGTGCTGACGGCCCAGATTGGCCCTGATGGGTTGGGGGGGGCTCCCTCAGAGGACCCTCTGGGAAAGGGAAGACCCCCCCCCCTGCCTAAACTGCCGAGGGGGGAGGAAAAGGGGGCAGGGGAGCAGGATTCAGCCCATTCGAACTAGATCCCGCAAATTGAGCGGAGAGGGGCGGCATAGAAGTCCAATTAATAAAGGAATAATAATAACAACAACAACAACAACAACAATAATAATAATAATAATTTATTAGATTTGTATGCCGCCCCTCTCCGTGGATTTCTGCTAAATTATAATACAAATATTTTTTAAAAATAATAAAAATATATTGGGGAGGGGGTTAATTTTACATCCGGTTCGGGCAACCTGGTAATAACAAGGACTGGCCAACTCCGCCCACCCCTCCCCTCCTAGGAGTCCTCCACGCGGCCTGTTTTGGAGGCGAGGTCAATGCAGGGTGGGCACGGAGGTTCCGCGAGGGCGGAAAAAAAGGCCTAGCGGAAGTCTGGCAATGGGCCTGTTTCCGGCCTGCGGAGGGCCCTCAGGAGCCTGGAGGAGGAGGCCTGTTTTTGCCCTCCTGGAGGCGGAGACGAAGCCTTCGAAGCAGGTTTGGGTTCTCTGCTGGTTCTAATGGTTTCTATAGAACCGTCCTGTCCACAGCCATTGCCTTCTTTTTTCTGTTGTTGTTATTTTTTTGCTGGGTTTTGTTTCTGCGCATTGACGGAGGCCTCGTTTTCGGCACCCAGTTGAGCCGCAAGCCCCATTGAAAGCATCAGGCTGGACGCTCAGCCGGCGGGCAGCTTTGGCAATGGCCTGGCCTTCTCTGCAGGGTCGGCGGTGCTGGCTCAAGAGGACGACCTGGCCATGTCCCTGCAGTTCATGGATGTGAGTGGCAGCCCCCGGGCGTCGTGGAGGCCAAGCTGGAGGGGCTGAAGAGCAGCTTCGTGGAGAACCCCCAGTACTTCTGCAACACCCGTAGTCCTTCCTCGGACGGGGCAGCATAGCCAGCTGGGCTCCTCCCTCACCCGGGGGCCCCTCCCGTGACCCCTGGCAGCCCCCCTGCCCTCCCCCACTGACCCTTGGCTTCCTCCCCCCTCCAGCCGTCCTCGTCACATCAAGCGGAGGGAGATTGTGCTGAAGTGGGAGCTGGGCGAGGGGGGCTTTCGGGAAGGTCTTCCTGGCCGAGTGCCACAACCTCAGCCCCACCCAGGAGAAGATGCTGGTGGCGGTCAAGGTGAGGAGGAAACCCCCCCTCCCTTCCGGCCCCCTCCGGGACTGGAGAAGGGGCTGCCTGGACCTGGGGGAGCCCCCCAGTCAGTCGTGTCGTCCAGGGACCCCAACCCTCCCTCCGTCTTCTCCCCCCCCTCTGCAGACCTGAAAGAGGCCACAGAGAGCGCCCGGATGGACTTCCAGCGGGAGGCCGAGCTGCTGACCGTCCTGCAAACACGAGCACATCGTCCGGTTCTATGGGGTCTGCACGGACGGGGAGCCCCTCATCATGGTCTTTGAGTACATGAAGCACGGGGACCTCAACCGCTTCCTCCGGTGAGTGGGAGGGGGCTCCGAGCGCCCCTCTTTCTCCTTCTTTCTCTCCCTCTCCTTCTCTCTCTCTCCATTTTCTCTCTCTCTCCTCTCTCCTTCCTTCTCTCTTTCCTTCTCTCTCTCTCCCTTCTTCTTTTCTCTCTCTCTCTCATCTCTCCTTCCTTCTCTTTCCTCTCTCTCTCTCCTTCCCTCCTTCTCTCTTTCCTTCTCTCTCTCCCCATTTTCTCTCTCTCCTCCTCCTTTACCTCCTTCTCCTCTCTCTCTCATCTCTCCTTCTCTCTTTCCTTCTCTCTCTCTCTCTTGTTCTCCTTCCCTCTTCTCCTTCCCTCCTTCTCTCTCCTGCCTTCTCTCGCTCCCCCTCCTCTTTTT
This sequence comes from Erythrolamprus reginae, assembly GCF_031021105.1. NCBI lineage: Eukaryota > Metazoa > Chordata > Lepidosauria > Squamata > Dipsadidae > Erythrolamprus > Erythrolamprus reginae. Next base: position 15,883,269 of record NC_091962.1, on the reverse strand, counting down.
CCTTCTCTCCCTGTCCCTCCTTCTTTCCCTCCTTCTCTCTCTCACTCTCTCTCTCTCCTCCTCTCTCTCTCTTTCTGTCTGTCTCTCTTCTTTTTCCAGCAGTTTGATCGGTGTGGCCCCCAACCGTCCCACCTTGTTCCTCCTTCTCCCCCCCCACAGTTTCCCCTCCCCCCCCCTGCCCCCCTCCCCCCCATTCTCCATTACTGGAGCAGCCCCCCCCCCGCCTCCCTCCCCTCCCCGCCCGGCTAATGCAATCCTCCCTTTGCAATATTGATTAGATTAGATGTCTGAGAGGCTCAAATTGAAGGGGATTGGCCATCAGCGGGAAGAATCGGAGGCTCTTTCGATCGGCCCCCCAGGTATCGCCTCTCCAGGCCTGGGCTGCCTCCGAAAGTGGCCGGGAGAGACCGGGCATTCGTGGAGGGGGCCACGGGGGTCTCGGCCAGCTCTGTCAGCCGGGCTTAGGCTCAGGGAAGAGAGACAGAGACCTGCTTGGGGAAACAGCCCTGGGCTCACCCTCCTAGAGGGGCGGGAGTCCCGCAGACCCTGCGGCAGCACCAAAGGAGGCCCTGCTAGCCTCCTTCCATTCCAGTGCCCCTGGCTGGGCTTCCTCTCCTCCGTGGCTCGTCGGGATGAAGTTTAAAATCGTTGTTGGGGGGGGGGGGCTCCGTATCTACTTCCCTATTAAAGTGAACACAAGAACGAGGGGGCACAATCTGAGGTCAGTTGGGGGAAAGATTAGAAGTAATGTGAGAAAATATGATTGGACTGAAAGAGGAGTAGATGCTTGGAACAAACTTCCAGCAGACGTGGTTGGTCAATCCACAGGAACTGAATTGAAACATGCCTGGGATAAACATAGATCCACCCTAATATAAAATACAGGAAATAGTATAAGGGCAGACGAGATGGACCAGGAGGTCTTTTTCTGCCGTCAATCTTCTAGGTTCCTATGAATGAGGAAGGATGGAAGGAAGGAAGGAAAGAAGGAAGGAAGGAAGGAAGGAAGGAAGGAAGGAAGGAAGGAAGGAAGGAAGGAAGAATCCACAGTCACTGAATGTAAACATGCCTGGGATAAACATATATCTCTCCTAAGATAAAATACAGGAAATAGTATAAGGGTAGACGAGATGGACCAGGAGGTCTTTTTCTGCCGTCCATCTTCTAGGTTCCTATGAATGAGGAAAGAAGGATGGAAGGAAGGAAGGAAGGAAGGAAGGAAGGAAGGAAGGAAGGAAGGAAGAATCCACAGTCACTGAATTTAAACATGCCTGGGATAAACATATATTCATTCTAAGATAAAATACAGGAAATAGTATAAGGGCAGACGAGATGGACCAGGAGGTCTTTTTCTGCCGTCAATCTTCTAGGTTCCTATGAATGAGGAAGGAAGGAAGGAAGGAAGGAAGGAAGGAAGGAAGGAAGGAAGGAAGAATCCACAGTCACTGAATTTAAACATGCCTGGGATAAACATATATCTCTCCTAAGATAAAATACAGGAAATAGTACAAGGGCAGACGAGATGGACCAGGAGGTCTTTTTCTGCCGTCAATCTTCTAGGTTCCTATGAATGAGGAAGGAAGGAAGGAAGGAAGGAAGGAAGGAAGAATCCACAGTCACTGAATTTTAACATGCCTGGGATAAACATATATCTCTCCTAAGATAAAATACAGGAAATAGTATAAGGGCAGACGAGATGGACCAGGAGGTCTTTTTCTGCCGTCAATCTTCTAGGTTCCTATGAATGAGGAAGGAAGGAAGGAAGGAAGGTAGGAAGGAAGGAAGGAAGGAAGGAAGGAAGGAAGGAAGGAAGGAAGAATCCACAGTCACTGAATTTAAACATGCCTGGGATAAACATATATCTCTCCTAAGATAAAATACAGGAAATAGTATAAGGGTAGACGAGATGGACCAGGAGGTCTTTTTCTGCCGTCCATCTTCTAGGTTCCTATGAATGAGGAAAGAAGGATGGAAGGAAGGAAGGAAGGAAGGAAGAATCCACAGTCACTGAATTTAAACATGCCTGGGATAAACATATATTCATTCTAAGATAAAATACAGGAAATAGTATAAGGGCAGACGAGATGGACCAGGAGGTCTTTTTCTGCCGTCAATCTTCTAGGTTCCTATGAATGAGGAAGGAAGGAAGGAAGGAAGGAAGGAAGGAAGGAAGGAAGGTAGGAAGGAAGGAAGGAAGGAAGGAAGGAAGGAAGAAAGAATCCACAGTCACTGAATTTAAACATGCCTGGGATAAACATATATCTCTCCTAAGATAAAATACAGGAAATAGTATAAGGGTAGACGAGATGGACCAGGAGGTCTTTTTCTGCCGTCCATCTTCTAGGTTCCTATGAATGAGGAAAGAAGGATGGAAGGAAGGAAGGAAGGAAGGAAGGAAGAATCCACAGTCACTGAATTTAAACATGCCTGGGATAAACATATATCTCTCCTAAGATAAAATACAGGAAATAGTATAAGGGCAGACGAGATGGACCAGGAGGTCTTTTTCTGCCGTCAATCTTCTAGGTTCCTATGAATGAGGAAGGAAGGAAGGAAGGAAGGAAGGTAGGAAGGAAGGAAGGAAGGAAGGAAGGAAGGAAGGAAGGAAGGAAGAATCCACAGTCACTGAATTTAAACATGCCTGGGATAAACATATATCTCTCCTAAGATAAAATACAGGAAATAGTATAAGGGTAGACGAGATGGACCAGGAGGTCTTTTTCTGCCGTCCATCTTCTAGGTTCCTATGAATGAGGAAAGAAGGATGGAAGGAAGGAAGGAAGGAAGGAAGGAAGAATCCACAGTCACTGAATTTAAACATGCCTGGGATAAACATATATTCATTCTAAGATAAAATACAGGAAATAGTATAAGGGCAGACGAGATGGACCAGGAGGTCTTTTTCTGCCGTCAATCTTCTAGGTTCCTATGAATGAGGAAGGAAGGAAGGAAGGAAGGAAGGAAGGAAGGAAGGAAGGAAGGAAGGAAGGAAGGAAGGAAGAATCCACAGTCACTGAATGTAAACATGCCTGGGATAACCATATATCTCTCCTAAGATCAAATACAGGAAATAGTATAAGGGCAGACGAGATGGACCAGGAGGTCTTTTTCTGCCGTCAATCTTCTAGGTTCCTATGAATGAGGAAGGAAGGAAGGAAGGAAGGAAGGAAGGAAGGAAGGAAGGAAGGAAGAATCCACAGTCACTGAATGTAAACATGCCTGGGATAAACATATATCTCTCCTAAGATAAAATACAGGAAATAGTATAAGGGCAGACGAGATGGACCAGGAGGTCTTTTTCTGCCGTCAATCTTCTAGGTTCCTATGAATGAGGAAGGAAGGAAGGAAGGAAGGAAGGAAGGAAGGAAGGAAGGAAGGAAGGAAGGAAGAATCCACAGTCACTGATTTAAACATGCCTGGGATAAACATATATTCATTCTAAGATAAAATACAGAAAATAGTATAAGGGCAGACGAGATGGACCAGGAGGTCTTTTTCTGCCGTCAATCTTCTAGGTTCCTATGAATGAGGAAGGAAGGAAGGAAGGAAGGAAGGAAGGAAGGAAGGAAGGAAGGAAGGAAGGAAGGAAGGAAGAATCCACAGTCACTGAATTTAAACATGCCTGGGATAAACATATATTCATTCTACGATAAAATACAGGAAATAGTATAAGGGCAGACGAGATGGACCAGGAGGTCTTTTTCTGCCGTCAATCTTCTAGGTTCCTATGAATGAGGAAGGAAGGAAGGAAGGAAGGAAGGAAGGAAGGAAGGAAGGAAGGAAGAATCCACAGTCACTGTATTTAAACATGCCTGGGATAAACATATATTCATTCTAAGATAAAATACAGGAAATAGTATAAGGGCAGACGAGATGGACCAGGAGGTCTTTTTCTGCCGTCAATCTTCTAGGTTCCTATGAATGAGGAAGGAAGGAAGGAAGGAAGGAAGGAAGGAAGGAAGGAAGGAAGGAAGGAAGGAAGGAAGGAAGAATCCACAGTCACTGAATTTTAACATGCCTGGGATAAACATATATCTCTCCTAAGATAAAATACAGGAAATAGTATAAGGGCAGACGAGATGGACCAGGAGGTCTTTTTCTGCCGTCAATCTTCTAGGTTCCTATGAATGAGGAAGGAAGGAAGGAAGGAAGGAAGGAAGGAAGGAAGGAAGGAAGGAAGAATCCACAGTCACTGAATGTAAACATGCCTGGGATAAACATATCTCTCTCCTAAGATAAAATACAGGAAATAGTATAAGGGCAGACGAGATGGACCAGGAGGTCTTTTTCTGCCGTCAATCTTCTAGGTTCCTATGAATGAGGAAGGAAGGAAGGAAGGAAGGAAGGAAGGAAGGAAGGAAGGAAGGAAGGAAGGAAGGAAGGAAGAATCCACAGTCACTGAATTTAAACATGCCTGGGATAAACATATCTCTCTCCTAAGATAAAATACAGGAAATAGTATAAAGGCAGACGAGATGGACCAGGAGGTCTTTTTCTGCCGTCAATCTTCTAGGTTCCTATGAATGAGGAAGGAAGGAAGGAAGGAAGGAAGGAAGGAAGGAAGAATCCACAGTCACTGAATTTAAACATGCCTGGGATAAACATATATTCATTCTAAGATAAAATACAGGAAATAGTATAAAGGCAGACGAGATGGACCAGGAGGTCTTTTTCTGCCGTCCATCTTCTAGGTTCCTATGAATGAGGAAAGAAGGATGGAAGGAAGGAAGGAAGGAAGGAAGGAAGAATCCACAGTCACTGAATTTAAACATGCCTGGGATAAACATATATTCATTCTAAGATAAAATACAGGAAATAGTATAAGGGCAGACGAGATGGACCAGGAGGTCTTTTTCTGCCGTCAATCTTCTAGGTTCCTATGAATGAGGAAGGAAGGAAGGAAGGAAGGAAGGAAGGAAGGAAGGAAGGAAGGAAGGAAGGAAGAATCCACAGTCACTGAATGTAAACATGCCTGGGATAACCATATATCTCTCCTAAGATCAAATACAGGAAATAGTATAAGGGCAGACGAGATGGACCAGGAGGTCTTTTTCTGCCGTCAATCTTCTAGGTTCCTATGAATGAGGAAGGAAGGAAGGAAGGAAGGAAGGAAGGAAGGAAGGAAGGAAGGAAGAATCCACAGTCACTGAATGTAAACATGCCTGGGATAAACATATATCTCTCCTAAGATAAAATACAGGAAATAGTATAAGGGCAGACGAGATGGACCAGGAGGTCTTTTTCTGCCGTCAATCTTCTAGGTTCCTATGAATGAGGAAGGAAGGAAGGAAGGAAGGAAGGAAGGAAGGAAGGAAGGAAGGAAGGAAGGAAGGAAGGAAGAATCCACAGTCACTGATTTAAACATGCCTGGGATAAACATATATTCATTCTAAGATAAAATACAGAAAATAGTATAAGGGCAGACGAGATGGACCAGGAGGTCTTTTTCTGCCGTCAATCTTCTAGGTTCCTATGAATGAGGAAGGAAGGAAGGAAGGAAGGAAGGAAGGAAGGAAGGAAGGAAGGAAGGAAGGAAGGAAGAATCCACAGTCACTGAATTTAAACATGCCTGGGATAAACATATATTCATTCTACGATAAAATACAGGAAATAGTATAAGGGCAGACGAGATGGACCAGGAGGTCTTTTTCTGCCGTCAATCTTCTAGGTTCCTATGAATGAGGAAGGAAGGAAGGAAGGAAGGAAGGAAGGAAGGAAGGAAGGAAGGAAGAATCCACAGTCACTGTATTTAAACATGCCTGGGATAAACATATATTCATTCTAAGATAAAATACAGGAAATAGTATAAGGGCAGACGAGATGGACCAGGAGGTCTTTTTCTGCCGTCAATCTTCTAGGTTCCTATGAATGAGGAAGGAAGGAAGGAAGGAAGGAAGGAAGGAAGGAAGGAAGGAAGGAAGGAAGGAAGAATCCACAGTCACTGAATTTTAACATGCCTGGGATAAACATATATCTCTCCTAAGATAAAATACAGGAAATAGTATAAGGGCAGACGAGATGGACCAGGAGGTCTTTTTCTGCCGTCAATCTTCTAGGTTCCTATGAATGAGGAAGGAAGGAAGGAAGGAAGGAAGGAAGGAAGGAAGGAAGGAAGGAAGAATCCACAGTCACTGAATGTAAACATGCCTGGGATAAACATATCTCTCTCCTAAGATAAAATACAGGAAATAGTATAAGGGCAGACGAGATGGACCAGGAGGTCTTTTTCTGCCGTCAATCTTCTAGGTTCCTATGAATGAGGAAGGAAGGAAGGAAGGAAGGAAGGAAGGAAGGAAGGAAGGAAGGAAGGAAGGAAGGAAGAATCCACAGTCACTGAATTTAAACATGCCTGGGATAAACATATCTCTCTCCTAAGATAAAATACAGGAAATAGTATAAAGGCAGACGAGATGGACCAGGAGGTCTTTTTCTGCCGTCAATCTTCTAGGTTCCTATGAATGAGGAAGGAAGGAAGGAAGGAAGGAAGGAAGGAAGGAAGAATCCACAGTCACTGAATTTAAACATGCCTGGGATAAACATATACCTCTCCTAAGATAAAATACAGGAAATAGTATAAGGGCAGACGAGATTGACCAGGAGGTCTTTTTCTGCCGTCAATCTTCTAGGTTCCTATGAATGAGGAAGGAAGGAAGGAAGGAAGGAAGGAAGGAAGGAAGGAAGGAAGGAAGGAAGGAAGAATCCACAGTCACTGAATGTAAACGTGCCTGGGATAAACATATCTCTCTCCTAAGATAAAATACAGGAAATAGTATAAGGGCAGACGAGATGGACCAGGAGGTCTTTTTCTGCCGTCAATCTTCTAGGTTCCTATGAATGAGGAAGGAAGGAAGGAAGGAAGGAAGGAAGGAAGGAAGGAAGGAAGGAAAGAAGGAAGAATCCACAGTCACTGAATTTTAACATGCCTGGGATAAACATATATCTCTCCTAAGATAAAATACAGGAAATAGTGTAAGGGCAGACGAGATTGACCAGGAGGTCTTTTTCTGCCGTCAATCTTCTAGGTTCCTATGAATGAGGAAGGAAGGAAGGAAGGAAGGAAGGAAGGAAGGAAGGAAGGAAGGAAGGAAGGATCCACAGTCACTGAATTTAAAACATGCCTGGGATAAACATATATCTCTCCTAAGATAAAATAGAGGAAATAGTATAAGGGCAGACGAGATGGACCAGGAGGTCTTTTTCTGCCGTCAATCTTCTAGGTTCCTATGAATGAGGAAGGAAGGAAGGAAGGAAGGAAGGAAGGAAGGAAGGAAGGAAGAATCCACAGTCACTGAATTTTAACATGCCTGGGATAAACATATATCTCTCCTAAGATAAAATACAGGAAATAGTATAAGGGCAGACGAGATGGACCAGGAGGTCTTTTTCTGCCGTCAATCTTCTAGGTTCCTATGAATGAGGAAGGAAGGAAGGAAGGAAGGAAGGAAGGAAGGAAGGAAGGAAGGAAAGAAGAATCCACAGTCACTGAATTTAAACATGCCTGGGATAAACATATATCTCTCCTAAGATAAAATACAGGAAATAGTATAAGGGCAGACGAGATGGACCAGGAGGTCTTTTTCTGCCGTCCATCTTCTAGGTTCCTATGAATGAGGAAGGAAGGAAGGAAGGAAGGAAGGTAGGAAGGAAGGAAGGAAGGAAGGAAGGAAGGAAGGAAGGAAGGAAGGAAGAATCCACAGTCACTGAATGTAAACATGCCTGGGATAAACATATATTCATTCTAAGATAAAATACAGGAAATAGTATAAGGGCAGACGAGATGGACCAGGAAGTCTTTTTCTGCCGTCAATCTTCTAGGTTCCTATGAATGAGGAAGGAAGGAAGGAAGGAAAGAAGGAAGGAAGGAAGGAAGGAAGGAAGGAAGGAAGGAAGAATCCACAGTCACTGAATTTAAACATGCCTGGGATAAACATATATTCATTCTAAGATAAAATACAGGAAATAGTATAAGGGTAGATGAGATGGACCAGGAGGTCTTTTTCTGCCGTCAATCTTCTAGGTTCCTATGAATGAGGAAGGAAGGAAGGAAGGAAGGAAGGAAGGAAGGAAGGAAGGAAGGAAGGAAGGAAGAATCCACAGTCACTGAATTTTAACATGCCTGGGATAAACATATATCTCTCCTAAGATAAAATACAGGAAATAGTATAAGGGCAGACGAGATGGACCAGGAGGTCTTTTTCTGCCGTCAATCTTCTAGGTTCCTATGAATGAGGAAGGAAGGAAGGAAGGAAGGAAGGAAGGAAGGAAGGAAGGAAGAATCCACAGTCACTGAATGTAAACATGCCTGGGATAAACATATATCTCTCCTAAGATAAAATAGAGGAAATAGTATAAGGGCAGACGAGATGGACCAGGAGGTCTTTTTCTGCCGTCAATCTTCTAGGTACCTATGAATGAGGAAGGAAGGAAGGAAGGAAGGAAGGAAGGGAGGAAGGAAGGAAGGAAGGAAGGAAGGAAGGAAGAATCCACAGTCACTGAATTTAAACATGCCTGGGATAAACATAAATTCATTCTACGATAAAATACAGGAAATAGTATAAGGGCAGACGAGATGGACCAGGAGGTCTTTTTCTGCCGTCAATCTTCTAGGTTCCTATGAATGAGGAAGGAAGGAAGGAAGGAAGGAAGGAAGGAAGGAAGGAAGGAAGGAAGGAAGGAAGGAAGGAAGAATCCACAGTCACTGAATTTAAACATGCCTGGGATAAAAATATATTCATTCTAAGATAAAATACAGGAAATAGTATAAGGGCAGACGAGATGGACCAGGAGGTCTTTTTCTGCCGACAATCTTCTAGGTTCCTATGAATGAGGAAGGAAGGAAGGAAGGAAGGAAGGAAGAATCCAAAGTCACTGATTTTAAACATGCCTGGGATAAACATATATCCATCCTAAGATAAAATACAGGAAATAGTATAAGGGCAGATGAGATGGACCAGGAGGTCTTTTTCTGCCGTCAATCTTCTAGGTTCCTATGAATGAGGAAGGAAGGAAGGAAGGAAGGAAGGAAGGAAGGAAGGAAGGAAGGAAGAATCCACAGTCACTTAATTTTAAAATGCCTGGGATAAACATATATCTCTCCTAAGATAAAATAGAGGAAATAGTATAAGGGCAGACGAGATGGACCAGGAGGTCTTTTTCTGCCGTCAATCTTCTAGGTTCCTATGAATGAGGAAGGAAGGAAGGAAGGAAGGAAGGAAGGAAGGAAGGAAGGAAGGAAGGAAGGAAGAATCCACAGTCACTGAATTTAAACATGCCTGGGATAAAAATATATTCATTCTAAGATAAAATACAGGAAATAGTATAAGGGCAGACGAGATGGACCAGGAGGTCTTTTTCTGCCGTCAATCTTCTAGGTTCCTATGAATGAGGAAGGAAGGAAGGAAGGAAGGAAGGAAGAATCCAAGTCACTGATTTTAAACATGCCTGGGATAAACATATATCCATCCTAAGATAAAATACAGGAAATAGTATAAGGGCAGATGAGATGGACCAGGAGGTCTTTTTCTGCCGTCAATCTTCTAGGTTCCTATGAATGAGGAAGGAAGGAAGGAAGGAAGGAAGGAAGGAAGGAAGGAAGGAAGGAAGGAAGGAAGGAAGGAAGAAGAATCCACAGTCACACAGTCACTGAATTTTAAAATGCCTGGGATAAACATATATCTCTCCTAAGATAAAATAGAGGAAATAGTATAAGGGCAGACGAGATGGACCAGGAGGTCTTTTTCTGCCGTCAATCTTCTAGGTTCCTATGAATGAGGAAGGAAGGAAGGAAGGAAGGAAGGAAGAATCCACAGTCACTGAATTTAAAACATGCCTGGGATAAAAATATATCTCTCCTAAGATAAAATACAGGAAATAGTATAAGGGCAGACGAGATGGACCAGGAGGTCTTTTTCTGCCGTCCATCTTCTAGGTTCCTATGAATGAGGAAGGAAGGAAGGAAGGAAGGAAGGAAGGAAGGAAGGAAGGAAGGAAGGAAGGAAGGAAGGAAAGGAAGGAAGGAAGAATCCACAGTCACTGAATTTAAACATGCCTGGGATAAACATATATTCATTCTAAGATAAAATACAGGAAATAGTATAAGGGCAGACGAGATGGACCAGGAAGTCTTTTTCTGCCGTCAATCTTCTAGGTTCCTATGAATGAGGAAGGAAGGAAGGAAGGAAGGAAGGAAGGAAGGAAGGAAGGAAGGAAGGAGAAGGAAGAATCCACAGTCACTGAATTTTAACATGTCTGGGATAAACATATATCCATCCTAAGATAAAATACAGGAAATAGTATAAGGGCAGACGAGATGGACCAGGAGGTCTTTTTCTGCCGTCAATCTTCTAGGTTCCTATGAATGAGGAAGGAAGGAAGGAAGGAAGGAAGGAAGGAAGGAAGGAAGGAAGGAAGGAAGGAAGAATCCCCAGTCACTGAATGTAAACATGCCTGGGATAAACATATATCTCTCCTAAGATAAAATACAGGAAATAATATAAGGGCAGACGAGATGGACCAGGAGGTCTTTTTTCTGCCGTCAATCTTCTAGTTTCCTATGAATGAGGAAGGAAGGATGGAAGGAAGGAAGGAAGGAAGGAAGGAAGGAAGGAAGGAAGGAAGGAAGAATCCACAGTCACTGAATTTTAACATGTCTGGGATAAACATATATCCATCCAAAGATAAAATACAGGAAATAGTATAAGGGCAGACGAGATGGACAGGAGGTCTTTTTTCTGCCGTCAATCTTCTAGTTTCCTATGAATGAGGAAGGAAGGAAGGAAGGAAGGAAGGAAGGAAGGAAGAAGGAAGGAAGGAAGGAAGGAAGAATCCCGAGTCACTGAATGTAAACATGCCTGGGATAAACATATATCTCTCCTAAGATAAAATACAGGAAATAATATAAGGGCAGACGAGATGGACCAGGAGGTCTATTTTCTGCCGTCAATCTT
>NC_091962.1:15761279-15872123 GCF_031021105.1 Erythrolamprus reginae | reverse complement strand
ACAAGGGGAGACATGATAGCAGCCTTCCAGTATCTCAGGGGTTGTCCCAAAGAAGAAGGGGTCAAGCTATTCTCCAAAGAACCTGAGGGTAGGATTATTATTATTAATATTATTATTATATCCCTCCAGCCTTTTGGGTTATTGTTATGGTGATTATGAGAACAGTAGTAGTAGTAGTAGTAGTAGTAGTAGTAGTAGTAGTAATAATAATAATAATAATAATAATAATAATAATAATAATAAATTTGTTAGATTTGCATGCCGCCCCTCTCCGGAGGTCCTGGGCGCAGTTCTGGCTTTGCTCTCCTGTGTCCACTTGTGGCCCTTCCCCCCCCCCAACTGACCTCCCTCTGCCCCTCTCCTCCCCCCCTGCAGGGTCGCAGCTGCCCTGCTTCCACGGGTCGAGCACCATCCGGCACCTGAAGGAGCGCTTCCACATGAACATGACGGAGGAGCAGCTGCAGGTGCTGGTGGAGCAGCTGGTGGACGGCAGCATGCGCTCCCTCACCACCAAGCTCTACGACGGCTTCCAGTACCTGACCAACGGCATCATGTGACCCACGGGCCAGGACGGACGGACACTGGGCTGGGCCTCCAGCAAAAGGCCAGGGAGACTTTGGACCGTCAATGGGGACACTGGTGGGGGCACCGTTGTGTGTCTCTCCCCCCCCGTGAAGGATCATGCGCAAGGACCTTGTGGAGATTCGGGACAGAACCGAACCGAGGGAGGGTCTCTCTGTCCTTGGAGGACCCCCCCCTTCTTCCTCGGATCTTTTTTTATTTCAGTATTACAACTCTCCTCTTCCTCCTCCTCCTCTGTGTCCCCCTACTTTCCAGGACCCCCCCCCATTACCTGTGTCTCTCGTGGATGGGGGGGGACACACACAACTGGAGGGCCCCCCCTCGGTGTTTAGGGCTCCGTTTCTCCATGCAATTTGGGTGGGGCGTGCGAGAGAGAGAAAGAATGTGTGTGTGAATGTGTGTGTGTGTGTATCTTGCGCTGCTAATAAAGATCCTGCCCCCCCCTTCACCCCCCCTTGTCCGTTTTCTCCCTGGACATTTGAATTCGAGCTGGGGGGGGTTTCTGTTTGCAAAGCATCCAGGCCCCGATTCTCCAGTGCTTGGAGCAGAAACTCCGGCAGCCCCCTTGGAATTGAGGGGTGGGGGCATTGGCAGGATATCTCCCACTTCCCACCCACCCACCCAAAAATGGGGGGGGGGGGGTTGGTCTAGCAAGGAAGGGAGGGGGGAAGGAGGGAGTGCAGTTAATGGGGGATAGCACTAAGCACCCCAACATACCCCCCAGCTGCTGCAGGAATTGAGGGGTCTGCAAATCGTCCCCTTTTAACAGGGCCCTTTTTAAAATCCTTCCTCTTTGGGGTGGGGGCATAAACCCCCCCCCCCAAGATTCCCAGTCTTGCCCTTGGCCAATGCCCCCCCCCAACAGCCCCTCCCTGCCCAGGAAACATAAATGCAAAAGCCGCTGCAGTATGAATTTTAAGGCACGACTTTGCAGGGAGAGATTGTGTGTGTGTGTCTTTAAGGCAGTTGTGTGTTTGTGCAAAGGGGGGGTCACGACTCCCTTCCGTCAGTCCTTTGATTTGCCGAAACTGTGACTTGTTTATCTGGTCCTCCATGGCCCCCCAGGGAGCCCGAGTGCGAATTTTGGGATTTTCCTGGAGGGCCCCGTTGGTGTCTGTTTCCCTCTCTCCCCCCCCCCCCCCCCCTTTCTCAACACGAACTTTTTTTCACACTGTACCAGGCCTGGTGTGCGTTTGTGTGCATGTGTGTGCATCGCGCCCCCCCCCCCCATTCCGGATGCCTAAAATCCCCACCACCTTTTAAAAAAAAAACACAAAAGAATCCCTTGATTGTCGAATGATCCTTTAGGTGGGAAAGAGCTGGGAGGGGGGAGGATGGGGGGCCCCCATTTTATTTTGGGGGTTTGTTACCTCTGGGTCGCCCCCCCCAAAGACACTCACAAGCACAACCCTACACTTACACCCAAAGTGGGGAAGAAACACCGATTTTGGCTGGGGATAAATCCATTTTGTTTTATTTTTGCAAAGCAAAGTCTTCCAACTGTTTGTTTAAAATGATTTGCAAATTTTATTTTTGCAAAGCAACTGTTTTATTTAAAATGCTTTGCATTTGGGGAAAAAAACCCCTTTCCTGTCTCAGGGGAGGCTGCCCCACAGATGGGCTGCTTTATGGATTATCGATCACGTTTATTGGAGGGCGGAAGCAGCGACTGGAGACCCCCAAGGCTCCTTGACGGGCCCTTCCTGGGTGGGATCCCCTCAAAGGCACTTTTGGGGAGCAGTGTAGCAAGGGGGCATCATTGCCCACCCCCCTTTAAGACTGGGGAAGTGGGGGGGGGGGCATTGGGGGCTGACCAGGGCTGGGTCAATTTCCAAGCAAAGTTTGGGTCACTTCCTAAGCAAGGCGGACTGGGAAAGTGGGGGGTGAAGCCCTCGTGGAATGGATTCCGGGGGCTATGCTGTAAGGGGCCCCCACTGAGGAGGCCACGAGCAGCAGTTTGGGTCCCCGATCCAGCTGCCCTTCCAGTGGGCTTGTCCGAAGGGCCCCCGCGGCATCCCACCTGCCCTCTGCCCAGTGGAAACTAAACAAGGAGAGAAGCGACTTAGAACTAAGGAGGGATTCCCTGACGGTCAGAATGGTTGGTCAGCGGAACTACTTGCCCCCAGAAGTTGTGAAGGCTCCAACCCTGGAAGTTTTTAAGCAGATGTTGGACAACTCAAGTGGTGGGGGGTTTCCTGCCTAAGCCGGGGGTTGACTAGATGGCCTCCAAGGCCCCTGCCAACTCTTCCTCTTCCTTCCCCTCTGCTCCAGCAGGGGCGAGCGCGTGCGGGCGTGTGTGTGCGCGCGCGGCGTCCCTCGCCGCCAGGGGGCGCGCGCCAACTCCCCGCCCCGAGCCCGAAACTCCAGCCGGAGCGCTGCGCCTTTACCTGTCGGAGCCCGTCGGGCCGCGCTTTGTCTCCCGCCGCCCCCCCCCCGGCGCCCCCCCCGCCCCACTCCACCCCCCGGGGACCTCGGAGCAGCCGGTGCGGGCGGGGGGCCATGCGGAGCCCTTGAAGGACCCCCCTCCCCGCCCGCCCCGCCCTCCACCTGACCCGGAGCTGAGGCAGGAGGCGGCGGCGGCCGAGGAACGCCTGGCACCATGGTGAGTCCTGGGCCTTGAGGGGGGAAGCCTCTCCCTTCTCCTCCTCCTTGGGGGTGGCCCCCTCCAAACCTCCCCCCCACTTCTCCCCCCCCCTTCAACCCCCTTTTCTCCTCATTTCAGCCCCTCTTCAACCCCCCCTTTCTTCCTCCTCCTGCCCCCTTTACCCCCCTATCTCTTCCCCCCTTTTCTCCTCATTTCAGCCCATTCTTTCTGCCCCCTTCAGCCCCCTTTCACCCTCCCTTGCTGCCCCCCTTCCCCCCTATTTCTCCCCCTTTCAAGTCCCTCCATTTCTGCCCCTTTCTTCCCCCCTCCACCCCCCCTCTTTCCCCCCCTATTTCTCCCCCCTTCAACCTCCCTTTCTCCCCATTTCAGACCCCCTTCACCCCCCCCCCCTTCTCCCCTCTCTCTTCAGAATTTTAAAAAACTTTTCGCTGTAGAATTTTTAAAAAACTTTCGCAGGGGAGTTTTTCAAAACTTGAAAAGTTTTTGAAAAATCCTGCAGCGAACGTTTTGAAAAATCCTGATCCACAGGTAAGACCAAGATTGCTCCACTTTGCCCCCCCCTGCTCTCTGTCGTCTCCCCCCCCCCCAGCTATCTTTGGTCCATCACTTTCTGGGGCTCCGAGGGGCCCTTGAGGCCATCCAGCCCACCCCCCCTGCTGAGGACTCTGTCCCCTCGGCCCGGTTTAGCCCGAAAGGGTTGTGTGCGTCAGCCTGGGAGCTGTTCCTTTGGGTGGCCCAGCCTGGTGGGGGGCACTTTTGAGGAAGGGGCAGAGATGGGGTTGTTGGGGGGACGGACAGACGGGGGAGGGGGATCTCTGGACAGAGTGGGGGGGGGTTTGCAAAAGAACCTCTCAGAGTTTCTGCTCCCTCCAGGCCCCCCAAGCAGAGAGAAACGGGGGGGGACCCCATGGTGTGCACAAAACCCAGCCATGCGCTGCGGTATTTAGGGCATCACCCACATGGACACCACACAAACACACAAACACACAGAGACCTGTTTGCAGGGAAGGCGACGATACCTCCAAATATTCAGGTCCAATGATGTCAAATATTTGGGGCACCCAACGTTGCCCCAAATATGTTTGACCTTCGCCAGTGTTCGGTGCCCAAAATATTTGACATTCGGTGGCTACGCCGGCAGGGGCTGATGGGTTTGGCAGTCCTAAATTTCTGGGTGGGGTTCTCAGTTTCTATCTTGGATCCGGGATCTTTCGACCCCCCAGGCCTGAATCTCTGCATTCCGCACTGGGCTTGAATATTCCGGTTTTATCTCTTGGGGAAGAAAGGGAGCAAAGGTTGGAAGGGAAGGGAAGGGCCTTGGGGGGGGCAGGTGTCCTCCCCTCCCCAGGATAACAATCTCCTCTCTTGGGCTCCCACCCCACCCCCCATTGCTTTGGGTCAATTCTGCAATTGGGACAAAAAAATTACAGTGACCTCAAGCATGTGCAGAGTGTTTATGAGAGAGCTTCCATTTAATCTCCAAAAATCAAGGTCTTTTTTTTCCCAGATCATCTCACCTGCCTTGTCATATATACAGATATATACAGATATATAATTTCGGGAAGGTTTGGATTTTTCCGCTTGGCAGGCAGGGGACGATGGGAGCTGTAGTGGCAGAGGGAGGGGGCTGGACGGGGTGCGAATCCCACCCAGCGGAAGCGGAAAACTTTTTCACCACCGGCTGCTTAGCTAATGTTTAACTGCTGGCCAGGAGGGAGGGTGACGCTGCTGGGCGCCTGCGTAGGACTCGCACTCCCAGCCCGGCCAGGTGGGGCCAAAGGATGCAGGACCAGGCATGAGCGGGAGGGGCCTGGAATGCCTGCCTGGCTGCCCACGGCTGACTCACGCCGGCCTCCCTCCCTCCCTGCCCTCCTTCCCTCCATCCTTCCTTCCGGGGTTCCTGTTGGGACACTTGGCAGGAGACGCTGATTCAGAAAGGCTATTACTCCTCCTTTCCTTCCTTCCTTCCACCTTTCCTTCCTTCCTTCCTTCCTTATTTCTTTCCTTCCTTCCTTCTTTCTTTCCTTCCTTCCTTCTTTCCTTCTTTCTTTCCTTCCTTCTTTCCTTCCTTCCTTATTTCTTTCCTTCCTTCCTTCCTTCTTTCTTTGTTTCCTTCTTTTCTTCTTTGTTTCCTTCCTTCTTTCCTTCTTTGTTTCCTTCCTTCTTTCCTTCTTTGTTTCCTTCTTTCCTTCCTTCTTTCCTTCCTTCCTTCTTTCTTTCCTTCCTTCTTTCTTTCCTTCCTTCCTTCTTTCTTTCCTTCTTTCCTTCCTTCCTTCTTTCTTTCTTTTCTTTTTTTCTTCCTCCCTCCCTCTTTCCTTCCTTCCTTTTATTCTGTCCTCTCTTTTCCTTCCTTCCTTCCTTCCACCCATTTTCCCTTCCTTCCTCCCTCCCTTTTATTCTGTCCTTTTCCTTCCTTCCTTCCTTCTTTCCTTCCTTCCTTTTATTCTGTCCTCTCTTTTCCTTCCTTCTTTCCTTCCTTCTAACATTCCTTAATTTTTCTAACCTGCCCTACTTTTTCTCTTCCCTCCCTCCCTCGGCACCTATGTTCTACCTGGCCACAGTGTTGTTGGGGGAGCAAAGCAGGTGGGGGGGTGGGGGCCCATGAAACCAGCACGTGTCTCTTTGCCACCCGGTGACGGTGCAGGGCGGACTCCCTTGCTAGCAGTGCAAACGCCCTCCACATTCCTTTCCTGGGACTGGAATTCGGAGGAGGAGGAGGGAGGGGCCAGCTCCCCCCCCCCTTTCTTGCAACCAGGGCTGGCAATGCCCCTTTCCCTGGCTGAACTGTCCCCCCTCCCCAGGGAGCCCCTGGAGGGTTTTTTGGGAGGGAGGGGCTGCCTGGGGGTCTCCCCCCCTGTCCCTCTGGCCCCTCCCTTCCCCAAAGCAGAGGGGGGGGGGCTCTGGGAGGCACCCAACCCAAATGGAGGAAGGAAACACCCAGTTTCTCTCCACCCTTCCAGGTGACTCTGCAAAGGCCCAGGTGACTCCACCACCTGCAGCCGCCTGCAGCCAAGAAACTCTGGATTTCCAGGGAAGGAAAAAAGGCAGAAACCTCCCAAAATGTCCTTCTCTCTTGACTGGCAGTCCGAGCTGCCTTCGCACAATGCGTTGCCCCTCTTCAACTCCTTGCTTGCAGGGGCTCACCAGGAAGGGCCCCGATTGAGTAGGTTGTGCGGATGGAGGCAACCCAATTCCTTGTGAGGTGTGCGGTGTGAACGAGGCCTCCGAGAATGCCCCAGGTGGGGGGTGTCTAACCAGAACAACTAGACACAAGGATAGTTTCTTTTCCCAAACGCCCTCACTCTGCTAAACGAATAATTCTCACAACACTGTCAAGTTATTTTCTAAGTCTGCACTACTGTTGCTACTAGTTTTTCTCATCCTTCCTATCACCCATTTCCTCCCACTTAGGACTGTGTGACTGTCACTTGTGGCTTGTATCCTGAAGATTTTTTATTAATATTTATTCTTTCCTGATTTGACCTCCATGTCAATCATTAAGTGTTGGACCTCATGATTGTTGACAAATGTGTGTTTTTTCTTTTATGTCCACTGAGGGCATCTGCACCGAAGACAAATTCCTTGTGTGTCCAATCACACTTGGTCAATAAAATAATTCTATTCTATTCTATTTTAATTCTATATTCTATTCAATTGTAATTCTAATTCTATATTCCATTCTATTCCATTTCATTCTATTCTATTCTAATTCCATATTCTATTCTAATTCTATATTCTATTCTAATTCTATATTCTATTCTAATTCTATATTCTATTCTAATTCTATATTCTATTCTAATTCTATATTCTATTCTAATTCTATATTCTATTCTAATTCTATATTCTATTCTAATTCCATATTCTATTCTAATTCTATATTCCATTCCATTCCAAGGCAGCCCAAAGGAAAAACGAAGTCATGTCATTGTAGTGACATTTGTGTCCGATTCGAACTTCTCTCCCTCATTTGGGGGCTCCGGAGGGCCCATGGGAGGCTGCCCCCTTCGCCCCCTTCCTCAATTCCAGAGCGGGGGCATTCGAACTCGCCTCCCGAGCTTCCCGTGGGCACCCTCCTTCCCTCTCTCTGTGCCAGAGGCTGTGCTTCAGTCCGGGCACCCAGGGGTCAATTGGCCGGCCGAAGCGCCTGGTTCGTCCAGCTTCTCTCCGGCTGGTCGCTTGGCAACTCCTCGGCCGGCATTGTCTCCCCTGCTTGGCTGGGGAGGAAAAAACCTTAGCAACCGGCTTTCAGGAGAGTTTGCAAGACCGAGATGGGCGGCCATTGGGGGGGGGCACAGAATCTGCCCCCCCAAAAGCCTCTCAGGTTTTGTGGTGGCGGAGAGAAGGGCCCCCTCTGGATGTGGGGGTGCAACACGGGACGTACCCACTCTGAACCCCCAGACCCAAAACCCCACCGTGAAAGGCCGGAGAAAAGTTTCCCAAAGTTTTGAGTGTCCTGCAGAGCGGTCCCCTCCCTCCCCTCCCTCCCTCCCCCACTTTTGCCTGTCCAGCTCAGCCAAACCTCCTCTTATCCCGCCTGCCCGGTGTTGCTAATGAAGGGCTAGTATTTTTAGCCAGTTTTCTCCTCCCAAAACCCCACAATTTCCTGGAAGGCTTTTATTCCTTTCCCTCTCTGTTGGCGGAAGAAATCAAAAGTTTCTTTTCTGGGCTTTTTAAAATCCTCCTTGTTGTTGTGGGGGTGTCATTTATTCCCAAACAGGGCTAAGATTTGGGAGGCCTTGCTTGGAAGGTTTAAAAGCCTTCCGGTGGCTGGTGACTATCCCCCCCCCCCAAAAAAAATCAGCCGTGGGGATGGAGTCTGTGCCCTTTACGCCCCCTCCCACTCCGAGTTCTGAAAACATAACTTGTGAGCTGTGCAGCATGGGACTTCAGGCCTCGTGGCTGCGTGAGTGCCGTGGATTTTTCACTTTTTAAAAAAGGAATATTGTTGTGTTTTTGGAACGGGTCCGTTCCTTTCCAAGTGGTGCCCTGTCCCATCTGGCAGACTGGGAACAAAGTCGGATGAGAACTACTAAAAGGACTCAATCAATAACCTATCAAGGGAGGAGGTTATTAAGAAAATATTATTAGACTGCGCTGAAATGGATATGATGACAAGACGGTTAAATAACCAAGAAGAATCTGAATTTTATGTGATTTGGAATAAAGTGTATACAGGGATAGAAAAAGAAGAATTAAAAAGGCACAAGAGTAGCATGGTTAGGATTTAATTTTTCTGTTTGTACTTTGCTTAGATATGAAGTTTATGTTTTGTTTGTTTTTCTCATAATAAGGTAATATAAAATTTCTTTTCACTTAAAGTAATAGGTTGACTTAACATATTAATAATGTATTCTTTTTTCTGTAATGCAATTTGACTTCTTGAACAAGCGGGGTATCTGCAACCCCAATTTTATGTTCAATGTGTGTTTGTATGTTTGTCAATTTTAAGAAAACCAATAGAGTTTATTAAAAATAAAATAACCCATAAAGGGAATCCATGTAAAACGTCGTACCGGTGGTGCTTAGCACCGAAAAGATTGGCTCCGATCTATCCAAATTATGATCAATTGTGCTGGAAGTGGAAAAAAGGAACTGGGCACCTTCTTCCACCAATGGTGGCCCTGCCCCGAAGAGAAGAAATACCCGATGCGACTTAGAACGTGGTTACAAGAAACAGCCAATGTAGACATTGAATGCACACCAAAGTTCTTTCTATTAGGCGTTATCATTGGTATGAGAAAAATGTTAAATATTTGATGTTACGCATCGTAACGGCCGCAAGAATAGCCGGCACAAAAAAATGGCAAAATTCGCAGATCCCCGGCGATAAGGAGATAATCTATGCAGAAATGGACCGTTTAACTATGGAACTGAATCTAATAAATTATTATTCATTATTATTATTATTACTACTTTGCTATTTGGATGAACTGGATACAAAAACAGAAAGGCAAATCAACAATGAGTGACAGGATGTCATAAATGTACCCATGTGAAAATGAACAATATATCAATGTAATGTATGGATGTTAAAGTATTAGAAAGTATGATGTAAATATTAAAAATCAATAAAAATATTTTTAAAAGGGAAAGGGGAGAAGGCCCACCCCCAAATCTCTCCTCTTCCTCCTCTTCCTCACTCCCCCCCCCAGGGCAGCAAAGAGCGGTACCACTGGCAGATGCAGAACGTGAAGCAGAGCGGGGTGGACGACATGGTTCTCCTCCCCAAAATCCACGAAGACGCCATCGTGGAGAACCTGCGGAAGAGGTTCGCGGACGACTACATCTTCGTATCCTTTCTGGGACTCCCAAGCTCCAGCGGGCGAAAATCCCTGGCCGAGCCTCCCTGTATAAGAGCAGTCTGCCTCTGGCGGGAAGCCTCAGGGAGGGGGGGAGGGAGCTGCAGGGCCTTTTCTGTGCCGCCCCTTAACTTGGAAACACAAAGACCTACATCGGGCCGGTCCTGATTTCGGTGAACCCCTTCAAGCAGCTGCCCTACTTCACCGACCGCGAGATCGACATGTACCAGGGGGCGGTGAGTGTGTGGGGAGGGGAGGGGGGAGGAGACCCCCGCTTTGCACCCATGGAGGGGCCCTTGTATTGTCCCCCCCCCAAATAATTATTGATTATGAGAGCATCTGCACCAAAGACAAATCCCTTGTGTGTCCAGTCACACTTGTAAATGGCCAGGGTCCCACTTGGGGTGCAGCTGGACTAGATGACCTCTAGGCACCCCTGGGATGGGCCCGGATGCCCAGGACGCCTCCCTCTATGTGTTGTGTGTCCCCTCTCTCACACCCAGGCCCAGTACGAAAACCCTCCACACATCTATGCCCTGGCGGATCTGATGTACCGCAACATGTTGATTGACGGGGAGAATCAATGTGTCATCATCAGGTGAGGTTGGGGGCTTCGCAGGGGGGGGGGGGTCGGTGGAAAGCTCACGCCCATTATGAATCTATTGTTGACTACCACTATCGAGCGACCTAATGTTAGGTATGGAATTGGGGGTTTTCTTTTTGGATATTTCTAAGGAAGAATTCACTTATTTCTTCTTTTTTTAATATCTTTTTTCAAATTGAATTATTTTTGAAACATAAAGCATAAACAAACACATAAAAAAAAGTAGACACATCATACAACACACCGTATAAAAAATTTACGGACACTTGTACGTTTTGAAACAAAGTTTTTTTTTACATTGCCTTTTCTACATTGTCCCCTTTTATTTTGCCTGGTAATTTCATTTCCGTTTCTCTCTCTCTATCCATTTGTATAATTTTCCCCATGCGGTATAATTATTATTTATTATTATTATTAATTAGATTTGTATGCGGCCCACAACAGCAAAGCACAGTACAAATAATATTCACTTCCCTGTTCATTCTGCAGTTCCATTGTAATTTTATTCATTTTTCCGCATTCTGGTTTCTTTCTGATTATCATCTCCTGTTGGTGTGTTTTCTTTTTTTCCAATTTTGTGCAAAATTCAATCTTGCTGCTGTGAGTACATGGATTTATTAGGTATAAATTTGCCTTTTTATGATGCCCACGGATAATGCCTAGGAGGTATGTTTCGGGTTTTAGTTCTAGTATCAATTTCTAACTAATCAATTTCTAACCAACGCTCAAAATTTTACTGCTTCTCGGCATGTCCACCATATATGGTAGTTTGTGCTCTGTGGTGCTTCCAACATTCGCTATTTAAATTATTGCAAATTATTGCAAAGGCGTATGCCACCGGTAGAACATCTTATAAAGATTTTATTTATAAAGTATGGACATTGTCAGTTTGAAGTTTAATTTCCAATTCACTTATTTCTTGCTGGACTTTGTGCAAATAATGCTACTTTTGCCTCAATCCGTGTCCCAAGCGTGGGGTGGGTTTGCTTGCTAATAACTGATCTGGCTGGACAGAACAATTTCCAACCCTGCCCCCCTTTCTCTCCTAGTGGGGAGAGCGGAGCTGGCAAGACGGTGGCGGCCAAATACATCATGGGCTACGTCTCCAAGGTGTCAGGTGGAGGCCCCAGCGTCCAGGTGAGCAGCTTGTCTTGGGATGTAATAATGGCCCCCTGTTGTCCCCCGTGTCCAGGTCACGTTGGGCTGGCAGTGGGCAGAAGGTCACTTATGGCATTGCAGGCCAGCATTCTTGCCCTCTGAGAGTGAATTGGAGGCTGGGGAACTACCAGAGACTGTAAAAGCCCCCAGTTAGGCTATTGTTTGAGTCAGAGGACGATGGGGAGGTTGAGACGCCAGAGTTAGAAGAATGAGAGCCAGGCATGAATATCTCCCTAGAAGAGGGTCTAGGCATTGAATATCTCTATGGGACATTTAGCCACGGTATATATACTGCTCAAAAAAATTAAAGGGAACACTTAAAAAACAGAATATAACTCCAAGTAAATCAAACTTCTGTGAAAACAAACTGTCCACTTAGGAGGCAACATTGATTGACAGTCAATCTCACCTGCTGTTGTGCAAACGGAATAGTTGTGCAAATGGAATATTCAAGGAGAATTTTTCATTCATTCCGATCTAGGATGGGTTCTTTGAGTGTTCCCTTTATTTTTTTGAGCAGTGTATATAAGACAAGCGGACGGGAAAAGAGGGGCCCATTTGGGTCCCAGAGCTTGAAACTGGGCGGCTGCGAGTTCTAGTCCCTCCTTGGGCACGAAAGCCGGCCGAATGACCCCGGGCTGGTCCACCTCACAGGG
This sequence comes from Erythrolamprus reginae, assembly GCF_031021105.1. Lineage (NCBI taxonomy): Eukaryota > Metazoa > Chordata > Lepidosauria > Squamata > Dipsadidae > Erythrolamprus > Erythrolamprus reginae. The sequence continues at coordinate 15,860,219 of NC_091962.1, read as the reverse complement.
TGGTTGTGGTGGGGCAAATGGGAGGAGGAAAGAGTTTGTTGCCTGAAGTTATTTATAATAATAATAATAATAATAATAATAATAATAATAATAATGGCGGGACAAAAAATAAGCCCGATGATTAATATTTCTTTCATTTCAGCACGTGAAAGATATTATCCTGAAATCGAACCCCCTCCTGGAAGCGTTTGGGAATGCCAAGACTGTGCGGAACAACAATTCGAGTCGATTTGTGAGTGTTGGTGTGGCCTGGCGGATCCTAAATCTATCCAGCGTCCGTTTCTACCTCCCAACGCTTTTCTTACAAACAACACAAAAGTTGTTTAAAAGCGTTGTCTCCTTTTGAGATGTTTTTCCAACCTGAAATGCTTCTCCGAGATCTCCTGGTGGTGTCTCATCCAGGCGTGACCCTGAGGACTTTGAATGGGTGCTGCCCCCTAGTGTAATCTGCTGACAATTACGGGGTGCGATGAGGCACAATATTGAAAATTTGCCCCAAAAATGGAAAATTCTCCGATTGAAATTCTAAATAAGCCAGGAATGGGTTTTTTCTTCATTTTGTTTTCATGGTTCTGTTTGTGTGTATATCAATAATAACAATAATATTAATATTAATAATAATAATAATATTTATTGCTTGTATCTTTTTGTATTGTATTATATTATTTTGTAAGCTGCCCTAAATCCTTTGGGATTGGGCGTCATAGCAGTCTAATAAATAAAAAATAGATGATAATAATAATAATAATAACAAAAACAACAATAATAATAATAATGACGATGATGATGTAAAATTGCATGAAAATTATGGATGTGCCCCAGAAAAGGAGCCGGGAGGAACTGGGGGCAAAAGGGGGAAAATTTAAGACACACCGCCCTGTTTTGCCCCCCACCCCCCAGGGAAAATATTTCGAGATCCAGTTCAGCCGCGGAGGGGAGCCGGACGGGGGCAAAATCTACAATTTCCTGCTGGAAAAATCCCGCGTGGTCAGCCAGAATTCCGGGGAGAGAAACTTCCACATCTATTACCAGGTGGGTGAGTGGCCGAGGGAGGCCCCTGCGTCCAGCAGACCCTCTGACTCCCAAACCCATCATCCCCACCCTTGCCCGGTCCTGGGCGCCCTGCTTGCAAACAGAGGGAGCTCATTTTTCTCTCTCTCTTTCCTTGCGTGTTTCCAATGCGGCATTTTGAACCCGGCTCTTTGCCCCCCTGTTGTGTGAGCGCAGCTGCTGGAGGGAGCCAGCACGGAGCAGCGGGAGAACTTGGGGATCACCGGCCCCGATTACTACTACTACCTCAATCAGTCGGCGGCCTACAAGGTGGAGGACATGAATGACCGGCAGGAATTTCAGGAGACTTTGGTAGGCGGCCACGGACGGAGGGGCTATTCCAGTGGGGTGGGGGGTGGGGGGGTCTACTTCGTTTCCCTCCCGATTGGGGTGTGTGGGCGCCTTCTCACCCTCTGCCCATGCACAGAAGCCTTTGCTCTTGCTGTGGTCTTGGGGAGCCCTGTTTACCCACAACAGTTTCCTCCTGGTCTTCCTCCTCCTCTTCCTCCTCTTCCTCCTCTTCTTCATCTTCTTCCTCCTCCTCCTCTTTGTCTTCCTCCTCTTTTCCCCCTCTTCTTCTTTCTCCTTTTCCTCTTCCTCCTCCTCTTCTTTTTCCTGCTCTTCCTCTTCTTCCTCCTCTTCTTTTTCCTCCTTTTTCCTTTTCTTTCTCTCTTCCTCCTCTTCCTCCTCCCCTTCTTTTTCTTCCTCTTCCTCCTCCTTATTCTTTCCTCTCCACTTCTTCCTCTTCCTCTTTTTTCTCTTCTTCCTCTTCTTCCTCTTCTTTTATCTCCTCCTCTTGTTCTTCTTCCTCCTCCTCCTCCTCCTCCCTCCTCCAGGCAGCCATGGGGGTGATCGGCCTCTCGGAGGAAGAGCAGGCTCTGGTCATCCAGATCGTGGCGGGCATCCTGCACCTGGGCAACATCACTTTCCGGGAGTCCGGCAACTACGCCGTGGTGGAGAGCGAGGACTGTGAGTGGCGGCATCAGGGAGCGGGGGGGGGGGCTTGGGGATGGGCCCACGGTGGCTGCGCAAAGGCCACGTGACCCAGAAGCCGCTCCTGTAGCCGCCGTCCCTCCCTCCCTCTCCCCGCAGTCCTGGCCTTCCCCTCCTACCTCCTGGCCATCGACCAGCAGCGCCTCCAGGAGAAACTGACCAGCCGCAAGATGGACGGCAAGTGGGGCGGCCGGCAAGAGGTCATCGACGTCACCCTCAACGTGGAGCAGGCCAACTTCACCCGCGACGCGCTCTCCAAAACCCTCTACGCCCGCCTCTTCGACTTCCTGGTGGACGTGAGTGGACGGACGGACCCTCCAGCCACCCCGAGTGGGGGTCTCTCCTCTCTCTCTCTCTCTCTCTGAATTTGAAAATTAAGGGAGACTAGGATAGATCTATTTCGGCCTTATTTTGGCCTCATCAGCTAGCCATACCCACAAATCCTACACGGGAAGAAACCGTTCGGGTTTTGCCCCGTGTAATGTTTTGAGTGTCTATGCAACGTTTCGGTGAAATCACATTCACCATCATCAGGCTGAAGTTATAAGCTTCGTGCTGCTGTAAATATTTACATCAGGCTGAAGATGGTGAATGTGATTTCAGCGAAACATCGCATAGACATGCAAAATATTACACAGGGCAAAACCCGAACTCAGAACAATCTACATACTTATACCCGTGAAAATTTATGAAAACAAATATATATATATATATATATATATATATATATATATATATATGACGGTCTTGGTATATTCGGGTTTCTTCCCGTGTAGGATTTGGAAATTTCTGGCGACGTTTCGATGAGGTCTCACTCATCATCTTCAGGCTGGTGTTTCTGTCCTTTTTCTCAGGCGAAGACAAGGACAGAGAAAAAGGACAGAAACACCAGCCTGAAGATGATGAGTGAGACCTCATCGAAACGTCGCCAGAAATTTCCAAATCCTACACGGGAAGAAACCCGAATATACCAAGACCGTCATACCTGTACCCGTGAAAATCTACGAAAACATATATATATATATATATATATATATATATATATATATATATATATATATATTTGTTTTCGTAAATTTTCACGGGTATATGTATGTAGATTGTTCTGAGTTCGGGTTTTGCCCTGTGTAATGTTTTGCATGTCTATGCGACGTTTCGGTGAAATGACATTCACCATCATCAGGCTGATGATGGTGAATGTGATTTCACCGAAACGTCGCATAGACATGCAAAACATTACACAGGGCAAAACCCGAACTCAGAACAATCTACATATATATATATATATATATATATATATATATATATTTGTTTTCGTAAATTTTCACGGGTATATGTATGTAGATTGTTCTGAGTTCGGGTTTTGCCCTGTGTAATGTTTTGCATGTCTATGCGACGTTTCGGTAAAATCACATTTACCATCATCAGGCTGGAGTTCCAATCTCTGTGTTTTTGCAAATGAATATTAGCAACTGACATTCCTTCTTAGCATGTAGTGTGGGGGTGGAGATTTGCTTTGGATGTAGCAAATAGATTGGGTGACTATGCTTCCGTGATCTGATTGGTTGGTGTAATCATGGTTATAGAAGGAATGGCATGAAGATTATGAAGTGTTTTGTTTAAGTCTGATTTCCAAATATAAAATTCTAAAATCATAATAATTAAAGGATTGACATATTGATTATAATGAAGTTTTTATTTTGTTTAAGGCTGGTTTCCAAATCTCTGGCAGGCGCGAGGTATCATCCCGTTTATTTAAACAAAAAGATCTTTTTTCAATTTCAATAGCTTCTAGAGAGATTCTTTTATATAAATTCTCTGTTTTGTGGAGTAATTTAGTTTTTTCAAAGTCAATTTCGTGCCCTGTTCTTTTAATGTGCTGGACAAGGGAGGAGGTCTTCTCCTGTTTCTTGACTGCATTCATATGTTCTGCCATGCGCTGGCTCACTCTTCGGTTAGTTTGTCCAATGTATGTGGCTGCACATGTTTTGCAAGGGATTTCATAGATACCTTGGTATTCTAATTGGATTTTATCTTTGGGGCTCCTTAGGATATTAGATATTTTTTGGTTAGTGCAAAATGAGGTTTTGATGTTATGTTTTTGTAGAATTTTACTAATTTTATCCGTGGTGCCTTTGATGTAAGGAAGGATGGTGGTGCCATTGTCCTGTTCTTGATCTTGTTTTTTGGGGGGTGTCTCTTTATTGATTAGGTTTGTTATTGTTTTCTCTTTGAATCCATTAGAAATTAGTACATCTTTGAGTTTGTTCAATTCAGTTTTTAAGTGCTCATGGTCAGCTAAGCGTTTGGTTCTGGTGATGAGAGTTTTGGCCACTGAGGTGATTTGTGCGGGGTGGTGGTGTGAGTGTGCATTTAGATAACGGTTGGTATGGGTTTTCTTTTGGTAGATAGTATGTCCTAGGCTGCCATTGGGTTTTTTATAGACCAGTACATCTAGAAAAGGAAGTTGATCATTGATTTCTGTTTCCATAGTAAACTGTATTTTGGGGTGTAGGCTGTTGAGATGAGTGAGGAAATTGTCTAGTTTTTCTTTACCATGTGGCCAAATTACAAAGGTATCATCAACATATCTCAGCCAAAGTTTGGGTTTGTATTTGGCTTGCTCTAAAGCATTATTTTCGAAATATTCCATATAGAGGTTGGCTATGACAGGTGATAGAGGTGATCCCATGGGGGCTCCCTCTATTTGTTTATATCTTTGTTCATTATAGATGAAGTATGTATTGGTCAGGCAGTGGTTGGTAAGGTCTAGGATATATTTGGGGGGTTTGTGTTTGTCTTGGATAGCTGTCAAGGCTTCTGTAATAGGTATTTGTGTGAACAGGGACACGACATCGAAACTTACAAGTAGGTCATCGGGTTGTAGGTTTTGTTTTTTAATTATTTGTATAAAGTGGGATGAATTTTGAACATATGAGGTAATAGTTTCTGTATATGGTTGAAGGTATTTGGCTAAAAATTTGGCAAGGTTTTGTAGAGGGGAGCCTATAGAACTGACTATTGGCCTGAGAGGTATTCCTTCTTTGTGTATTTTTGGAAGGCCATAGAGTTTTGGACATATGGAAGATTTTTCTCTGGGGATGATTTTTTGCTGGATTTCTTCGCTGATGGGAGAGGCCTTGATTTTAGATTTGGTGGTTTTTTCTAGGTAGGTGGTAGGATCTGTGCTTAGGAGTTTGTAGGCCGGATTTTTTAGTAGATTTGTCATTTTTTCCTTGTATTCTGCTGTGTTCATTACTATAGTGGAGTTTCCTTTATCAGCTGGAAGGATTATTATATCCTGGTTTTTCTTTAGATTGATAAGTGCCTCTCTTTCTTCCTGCTGTATGTTGCTTTTTGGAGGTTTACTAGAACACAGAATATTAGTGACTTGGAGTCTGATTTTATTAGCAGTATCTGGGTTGACTTTATGTAAAGTTGTTTCAATTCCACATATGATATTTTCAGTTGGTATTCGTCTTGGAGTTATTGCAAAATTAAATCCTTTTGAAAGAATATTGGTTTCTGTAGTGGTGAGTATCTTGTCTGATATGTTATGTACTGTTTTGGTCATAAGTTGTTGTGGAGGGCTGGGTTTTTGCTGTACCTCTAGTATTTGGAGTTTCTTATTATGTGTGTCTGTTTTGTATTGGGTTTCTGTTTCTGCCCTCCAGATTGATATTTGTTTGAATTTATCCCAGAGTAAAGGGTGTATTTGGTTACTGATTTTAAGGTGAAGAGAGAGTAGACTTTTGTTGATTTCATCAAGTATGAATCTTTTTTTGTGGAGTTCATTTCTGATTAGGGCTAATTCAGTTCTTTTTAGGATCCTCTCTATGGTTGGGGTTTTTGGGTGGAATTTTAGTTGGAAGTATTTGGGAATTATTTTTTTGTCCCTGCAGTTGCGTAGGAATGTGAGATCACATAAGATGGAGGCTTTTCTGACTTCAAGTTTTTCATAGGTCCTAGTCAGTAGGAAAGTGTCCTCCCCGTAGAGGCAAGATATTTGTTTTCGTAAATTTTCACGGGTATATGTATGTAGATTGTTCTGAGTTCGGGTTTTGCCCTGTGTAATGTTTTGCATGTCTATGCGACGTTTCGGTAAAATCACATTTACCATCATCAGGCTGGAGTTAATTATTATGATTTTAGAATTTTATATTTGGAAATCAGACTTAAACAAAACACTTCATAATCTTCATACCATTCCTTCTATAACCATGATTACACCAACCAATCAGATCACGGAAGCATAGTCACCCAATCTATTTGCTACATTCAAAGCAAATCTCCACCCCCACACTACATGCTAAGAAGGAATGTCAGTTGCTAATATTCATTTGCAAAAACACAGAGATTGGAACTCCAGCCTGATGATGGTAAATGTGATTTTACCGAAACGTCGCATAGACATGCAAAACATTACACAGGGCAAAACCCGAACTCAGAACAATCTACATATATATATATATATATATATATATATATATATATATATATATATATAAATTCACATATATATGACGGTCTTGGTATATTCGGGTTTGTGTATATATATATATATATATACACAAATTTGTAAAGAACTGATAAAGAAATAGAGGGAAACCAGGATAGATCTATTTTTGAGCTTTTGAGCTCTCGTCAGCTAGCTTGACTTGACAAAAAAACATATTATGAATATAATTAATTAATTAATTATATATAATAAGCTATATATATAATATATATAATATAATAAAAAGCTATCAAATCACTCTGCTAAACAAATAATTCCCTCCACTCTGTCAAAACTGTTCACTAAATCTGCACTACGATTACTACTAGTTTTTCTCATCCTTCCTATCACCCATCTCCTCCCACTAAGGGCTGTCACTTGTTGCTTGTATCCTTAAGATTTTAATTAATATTGATTGTTTCTTTATTGCTTATTTGACCCCTTATGACAATCATTAAGCGTCGGACCTCATGATTCTTGACCAATGTCTCTTTTTTCCCTTTATGTCCCCTGAGAGCATCTGCACCAAAGACAAATCCCTTGGGTGTCCTATCACACTTGGCCAATAAATAATTATATTCTATTCAAATCGTATCAAGAGACAAATGCAAGCAATATAAATCGAAAGACACAACAACATGGTTATAGTAATATATGGGAGGAGATAGATACTAATAAGAGAAGACTAGAAGTAATACAGTCTTAGTAAATTATTTGACAGTGTTGTGGGAATTCATTGATGGCATTTGGGAAACAGGAAGTAGAAATAAAAAATAAATACAAGCTGCTTTGTAAGGAGGAGGTTGAAACTCTTCATGCCCCCTCCCCTCATTCTTTCCTCGTTTTCTCCCTCCTTCCTTTTTTTCCTCTTCTTCCTCTCTGCCTCCTTTCTCTCCTCCTCCTCCTCTTCCCAGGCTGTCAACAAAGCAATGGAAAAGCAGCACCAGGAATACAACATTGGCGTCCTCGACATTTACGGCTTCGAAATTTTCCAGGTGAGCCCACAGACCCAAATCCTCTCATCCCTGCCAGGTGAAGGCAAGGTTCCCCCATGCCGGCCTCCTCTTAAAAAAACTTTATTGGGAGAGAGTAACCATGAAAGAGCTGGCAAGCCAGGAAGAGCTGGGAACATCGTGAGCACCTGGAAAGAAATATTGGGGGCAAGTAGAACAATGGAAAAAACCCTGCAAAGACTCAGGGCTTGGAAAACATTCTTCTCAGAGAGTAACAATGAAAGAGTTTGCAAGTTGTAAGAGCTGGGAACATTGTTAGCACCTGGTTAGGTTGGGAAACATAGAAACATAGAAGACTGACGGCAGAAAAAGACCTCATGGTCCATCTAGTCTGCCCTTAGACTATTTCCTGTATTTTATCTTACAATAAAGAAAGAAAGAAACATTGGGAGCAAGTTAGAGCAATGGAAAAAAAACCTTTGCAAAGACTTAGGGCTTGGGAAACATTCAACCTGGCTGATATTTTACTTCTCTCCTGCCAGAAAAACGGCTTTGAGCAATTCTGCATCAATTTTGTGAATGAAAAACTCCAGCAGATTTTCATCGAGTTGACCCTGAAGGCTGAACAGGTGAGATGCTTTCGGCGGGTTTTTTTTTTGCAAACGGGGAATCTCTTTGCATTTTTAAAAATCCTGCCTTGGGGGGGGGGGAAACCCCTGGAGTTTGGACAGGTCCCGTGGGGCAGGAGTGGGGCAGGCACATAAAAGTGTTGAATAATACATCAGGAGAATTTTTCGGTGGGAAAGAATGATCAATCCTTAAATTAAATTAAATTAAATTAAATTAAATTAAATTAAATTAAATTAAATTAAATTAAATTAAATTAAATTAAATTAAATTATTAAATTATTAAATTATTAAATTATTAAATAAAATAAAATTAAATTATTAAATTAAATTAAATTTTTGAGCCTTTTTTTCAGGATGTTTTCAATGATTTTTCTGGGCTGATTTCGAGGCTTTTTTCAGGCCATTTTTTGAGGTTTTATTTTGTTCATTTTTTTCAGGAAAAAAGGCCTGAAAAATCCTCAAAAACAGCCTCAAAACAGCCTGAAAAACCCCCTGAAAAAGACCCCAACACAGGGGTGTGTGGTCGGGGTCTTCAACAATATTCAGTCTATAAGACACACAGACATTTTCACCCCTTTTGGGGAGACAAAAAGTGCATCTTATAGTCCGAAAAATACAGTCATTTGTGTTTTATTTTTGCCCCATTTCTCCCTGTTTTTAACTCTTTCCTCCCCTTCTCTGACCTCCCTGCAGGAGGAATACGTCCAAGAGGGCATCCGATGGAGCCCCATTGACTATTTCAACAACAAAGTGGTGTGTGACCTGATCGAGAACAAAGTGGTGAGCCAAAACCCTCCTTGTCAGGTAGACCGTCCCTATTGAAAGAGCTATTTCAAGGCCTCCCTTCTGGTTGGCCGAGAAGGAGCCCAAAACCTTTGTTTTACTCTACTCAAGAGTAAAAATAAGAGCTGGGAGCATCCTTAGCACCCGGGAAGAAACATTCTGAGCAAGGAGAGCAATGAAAAAAACCCTGCAAAGACTTAGAGCTTGGAAAACATTCTTTGCAGAGAGTAACAGTGAAAGAGCCTGCAAGGGAAGAGCTGGGAAGATGGTTAGCAGCTACTTTGGGCTGGAAAAAAGCTACATTCAGAGTATAAGATAATTTTCAGCCTCTTTTAGGGAGGAAAAACACACGTCTTATACACGGAGAAAACACAGTATTCCATTTATCCAATTTCTGTGCCAAGCGACAGAAGGAGACAGGGCTGGGGGTGGGGGGCAGAATTCTTGACGTGGTTTTTCTCTTCCTTCCCAGAACCCCCCGGGGCTCATGAGCATCCTGGACGACGTCTGCGCCACCATGCACGCCAAAGGCGAAGGCGCCGACCACACGCTGCTGCAGAAGCTCCAGTCGGCGCTGGGCACCCACCCCCACTTCAACAGCTGGAACAAGGGCTTCATCATCCACCACTACGCGGGCAAGGTGGGGGCTGGGGGGGGGGGAAATGCAGCCCGTGGGGTGGACGCCCCCCTCTCCTTTCCCAGCTGGACTCCAAAGCCCCTTCTCCTGCCCTTCCTCAGGTCTCCTACGACGTGGAAGGCTTCTGCGAGCGCAACCGGGACGTCTTGTTCCCAGATCTGGTGGAGCTGATGCAGAGCAGTGAGATGTGAGGGCCTGGGAGGGGGGGGAATTGGGGGTGGGTGGGTGGGGTGCACGATCTGAAGACCCTAGAATGCCCCCCTCCCTCTTTATTCCTGTCCCGCACGGCTGATTAAAATTAAACGAAACTCAAAACTGAAACACAAAGGTTTCCAAATGCACAAGAGTCTACAAACACGAACCAAAACAATGCCAAAATTTCCCCCAAAAGTTGCTTCTCGAGCAAAAGTCCACGTACAAGATTATTAACTCTAGAAATGTCCAAGCTTTGTCAGGCAAGAAACACTCTGCACATGCTCTTCTCCTTCAGAGGCACAAACGTTGGCTTTTTGCAACTCCTCCCTTGTGCTCACTTCCTCCTCCTGAGCCTCCGTAACTGCTCCTGCCTCCCCTGCATCCTTCTCACCCGAGCATTCAGGATGGGATCTCTTATCTCCTCTTCCTCCTCCTCAGCCACAGTTGGGGGCTGCGAATCCCTAGTTTGGGGGCTCTATAGCCCATGCAGGCTCCTCACACCCAGACTCCCCCTCCCTCCTCCTCTGTCTCGCTCTCTGACTCCTCCGACAGCCACGGCCCCCAGTTCATTGGGCTTAAATTGGGGGCTTGGAGGGGGGGATTTTGCAGGGTGAATCGGGCCCCGAAGGAGTGGCTCTTGAGCGACGGGGCCTCCTTCCTGGGGAACTGAAGCTCTCGGCTTCTCCTCCAGCCCCTTCATCCGGGACCTCTTCCCCGAGAGCCTCAGCACCGAGAAGAAGGGGCGCCCCACCACGGCAGGCAGCAAGATCAAGGTAAGGGGGGGTGGGGCTTGCCTAGGTGGGTCAAGGAAGGGGTCCAGAACTGCCTCAGGGAAAGGCAGACCCTCCCCCTGGGCTCTTGGGGAATATTGGCCCATGTCAATGGTAAGAGCAGCCATTTTTTTTCTCCCTCCTTCCTTCCTTCTATTCTTTCCTTCCTTCTCCCTCTTTATCCTCCTTCCTTCCTTCCTCCATTCCTCCTTGTCTCCCCTTTCTTCCTTCGTCTCTCCTTCCTTCTTCCTCCCCCCTTCCTTCCTTCATTCCCTCCCTTTTTCTTTCCTTCCTTCTTCCTTTTATTCCTTCTTCCTTCCTCCCTTCCCCCATGTCTCCCCTTTCTTCTTCCTTCCTTCCCTCCCTTCTTTTTGTTCCTTCCTCCCTTCTTTTCGTTCATTCCTTCATCCCTTCCTCCATTTGTCTCCCCTCCCTTTCTTCCTTCCTTCCCTCACTTCTTTTCTTTCTTTCCTTCTTTCATTCCTTCCTTCTTCCTCCCTTCCTCCATTTGTCTCTCCCCCCTTCTCTATTTCCTTCCTCCCTCTCTTTCCTCCCAAGAAACAAGCCAACAGCCTGGTCAGCACCCTGATGAAGTGCAGCCCCCATTACATCCGATGCATCAAGCCCAACGAAACCAAGAAGCCCCGAGATTGGGAGGAGAGCCGGTGAGACGGATGCCTGGGGAACTCCACCCCACTTGATTAGATCAAGAAACCCCCAGAGCTCCCCCCACCCTCTCGCCCTGGCTCCTGGGGGAGGGGGGGAATGGCCCAGCAGCGAAGAAACAGAGGTCCGAGACCCTCCGTTTTTACCCCCTTGGCAGAGTGAAGCACCAGGTGGAATATTTGGGGCTGCAAGAGAATATTCGGGTCCGCCGGGCCGGCTACGCTTATCGGCGAGTCTTCCAGAAGTTCCTCCAGAGGTGAGCAGCTGCTCCCAGGCCTCTCTTATCAACCCCCCCTCTTAAAAAAAAAACCCTGCCTTTCCCAGCCCACCTGCTGGAGTCGGATCTGTGAGTGGGCATAGATGTGTGATTTAAAACCAGATGTGCCTGCTACCACTTATCACTCCGAATTATTTCCAAATTGTTGGATTGATTTAAATACTTTGTTTGTTTATTTATTTGTTTGTTTATTTAATTCAGCTGCCCAATTGCGAAGGACTCATTCTTTTATGGAAACATAGAAGACTGACAGCAGAAAAAGACCCCCTGGTCCATCTCGTCTGCCCCTATACTATTTCATATGTTTTATCCTAGGATGGGTCTATGTTTATCCCAGGCGTGTTTACATTCAGTGACTGTGGATTGACCAACCACGTCTGCTGGAAGTTTGTTCCAAGCATCTACTCCTCTTTCCGTCAAATAATATTTTCTCACGTTGCTTCGGATCTTTTCCCCAAATCTTTTGGTCCTTCTCCAAATTTTTTAGTGCCAGAAAAATGTGGGTGTAACTGATTATATCCCTCCGGCCTTTTGGGTACCACCGCATTCTCCCCCCCCCCCTTCTTCTTGCCCAGGTATGCCATCCTGACGCCCGAGACGTGGCCCTGTTGGCGTGGCGACGAGCGGCAGGGCGTGGTGCACCTGATGAAGTCGGTCCACATGGACCCCGACCAGTTCCAGCTGGGGCGGAGCAAGGTGTTCATCAAAGCCCCCGAATCGGTGAGCTCTGGGCATGTGGACGACCCCGGGCCCCAAAAGCCCGTGACCCCTCCCTCCGGGGAGGGAAATGGGGACTGTCTCTCTCCACCGTAACCCCTCCCCCTTGCCTGTCACTCAACGCTGTCCCTCCCCTTGCAGCTTTTCCTTCTGGAGGAGATGCGGGAACGGCGCTACGATGGTTTCGCCCGGGTGATCCAGAAGGCCTGGCGCAAACACGTGGCGGTGCACAGGAACATGCAGATGAGGGAAGAAGGTGAGCGGGCAGGAAGAGGGGGTCTCCCTCCCACCCCCCGGGAGGATCCCCTGCCACGTCCCCCCGGCGGAACACTCCCCCTCCCCCTCAAATTCTCTCTTTTGGCGGAGAAGTCAACACCGGGGGTTTATTTGTTCCGTGGAACTACTTGCCTCTTGTAAAGGCTCCAACACTGGGAGTTTTTAAAGAGACGGGTCGACCTTTTGTCCGACAGGGTTTCCTGCCTGAGCAGGGAGGGGGCTGGACTAGGAGATCTCCAAGGTCCCTTCCAACTCATTCTATTCTATTCTACTCTATTCTATTCTCCATTCTATTCTGTTCATATTCTATTCTATTTTCCTGCCTGAGTGCAGTGGCCAACCTGAGCCACCAGAGGGCAGCCTTGGCCCGCCCTTTGCAGAAGCCCATCCCTTCCACCCGCATAGGACGAAGGGCCACAGAGCGGCCTCTGAGCATGCGAAGAGGGCCTCCTGCCTCCTCCTCCCCAATCTGCCTTTCGCACCCGGTTCTAACCCCCATTTGTGCTCCTCCCCCCCCCCAAAAAACCAGCCTCCAACCTCGTCCTCAACAAGAAGGAGCGCCACCGTAACAGCCTCAACCGCAACTTCATGGGCGACTATATCGGACTGGACAACCGGCCGGAACTCCGGCGCTTCCTGGGCCGCAGAGAGCGGGTGGACTTCGCCGACACCATCATCAAGTACGACCGGCGCTTCAAGGTGAGGGGGTGTGTGGCCCCGCCGGAATCCGGCTGCTTCCCTTCTCGGCGGGCAGTAAGATAGGCCGTGCCGGTGGCTGGAGGCTCTACACCTTTGGCAAGTTGAGAATTTTGGGCCTTGGGGAGCTGCCCTCTCGGGCCAGCCAGCTTCTCTGGGCACCGAACCCTCTTTTTGCGTCCCTGCCCCACAGACGGTCAAACGGGACCTGATCCTCACCCCCAAATTCGTCTACCTGATCGGGCGGGAGAAGGTGCAGCAAGGCCCCGAGAAGGGGGCCATCAAGGAGGTGCTGAAGAGGCAGCTGGAGGTGGAGCGGATCCAGTCGGTCTCCCTCAGGTGAGCACGGGGGGGGGGATTCCTCTTAGGGAGCCTGCGGGACCCCTTGCCACTTGAAACTGGAGATTCACAGGTTCTTCGTCCTGGAGACCGGCCAGTCTGATAACTCCCGTCCCGGTGCTTATGGAGAGGAGGGAGTCGTGCCAAGTGGACCCACCCCCTCCTGAATATGTCCCGTTTGTTAGCATACTGTATGTAACTATGTTGGGTGTTGCATTACAGAAGCTAACAATGTCAGTTTCAGACTGGACCTTTAAGAGTCATTTCCTGGTTCGCCACAAGAGGGAGCCACCGATGTTCCTCTTGGTGGAGTTTATACTAGAGAGATTGTTTGTTGAAGGTTTATTAACTGGACATTCTAACACCGCCCCCCCTCCCCCCCCAGCATGCTGCAGGACGACTTCCTCATCCTGCACGAGGCCCAGTACGACACCGTGGTGGAGTCCGTCTTCAAGACCGAGCTGCTGAGCCTGCTCTTCAAGCGTTACGGGGAAAGGACCCAGAAACAGCTGCCCATCAAGTTCAGCAACCAGTAGGCAACACTTCCCCCCCTTCTTTCCCGCCGTTAGGGCCCCCGGGGTAGACTTCTCCCGGGCGTGGAGGGTCTCCCAACGCCTCGTTTCCAACCCTCGGCTTAATTTCTCCAGGGGTGGTGGGATGGGGCACCACCAGGAGATCCTCAGTCGCAAGCTGCTTTTAGGATTTGAACCCAGACCCCAAATTCCCTTTTCTGTGCGTTTCCCTCTGCCCCAGGCTGGAGTTCAAGGTGAAGAAGGACGGCTGGGGGCCCTGGGCAGCGGCTGGATCCCGACAGATCCAATTCCAGATCTGCCAGGGGGATCTGGCTCTCCTACGCACCAACGGCAAAGTGTTGGTGGTCAGCATCGGGCCGGGCCTGCCCCGAAACGCACGTAAGTCTCAGACATGAGATTTGATTTTTGGAGGGGGGGGGGCAGTGACATAAGTTTTGCAAAAACGTCAGGACCTATTTGCAAATTTTTCAGGCCCAAACCGGAAGGACATGAGGAAAAGGCGCAACATGGCCGGAGGCCCCTCCCTCGGCTGGAATGCCCAGACCGGCACAGGTAAGAGAGTCGTGGCTCAATGCCAGGTTGTTTGCAAACTGTGAATCCCGGTCTTTTGGCCTCCTTTAAGCCAGCGTGTCCCAATTCGTCTCTCTTGGGAGATGTGATGGAACCCCCCAAATGAGGCTTGTGGCCGGGAACTGTCCCCCCAGAAGGACCCTCTCTTTGCCGGAGCCAGAAATGACCGTCCACAACTCGTTTCTCTTGGCACAATCTGGGAATTGGTGGGGTTTGGGTAAATGCTGATTCTCCCCTTCTCTGCAGGGCCGGCGTGGGTCAGCCACGGACAGGGGGCGAGACCCTCCTCCCAGCAACGTCACTCCATGGCCCGCCAGGGCAGCATGGAGCAGCCCAGCCTGCCGCGCCAAGGAGCCAGCCCCCGCGCCCGGGTCTTCCCTGCCCCGCTTGACCTCGGCTTCATGGATGTGCCAGACCGAGGGGTGGCCGGGTGAGGACCCTTCCTGGCTGTTTCCCCCAATAATCCCCTTTTACTTCTCTCCCACTGGCCACCAGCTCTTAAGATGGGGACAGCAATGGAGAATAAAGGCCGGGGAAAGGAGGCCACGAGGCGATCCCTGGGAGCGCATCCTTGTACATTCGGGGGGTCTTTCAATGATGCTTTTCCAAGACAGTGATAGGGGTGTGTGTGTGTAAGCAATGGGGGTAGTAAGTTTGACTACCTTATAGTATGATCCCCAATTACTTTTAAAATAGTATGTCTTTACCCACAAATGCTTTCATCATCTGAATCATTATCTAAAACTAGAATGAAAGAAAATTGAGTTACTTGCCTAATCTGTTATCATACTGAACCTTGTGGGGTTCAGCATGATTTGCAAAGAAACACCTGGAAAGAAACATCTGGAGCAAGTAGACCGATGGGGGGGAAACCCTGCAAAGACTTAGAGCTTGGAAAACATTCTTTGCAGAGAATAACAAGCCTGCAAGCTGGTAAGAGCTGAGAACATTTCTTAGCACCTGGTTAGGAATGGAAAGAAACTTACTCGGAGCAAGTTAGAGCAATGGGGGGAAAAACCCTGCAAAGACTTAGGGCTTGGAAAACATTCTTTGCAGAGAGTAACAATGACAGAGCCTGCGAGATAAGAGCTGGGAGGATTGTTAGTGGCTAGTTAGGGCTGGGGGGGGGGGGGAAGCTACATTCAGAGTTTAAGACCCACCTGAAATTTCAGCCTGTTTTACGAAGGAAAATGGTGCATCTTCTACCCAGAAAAATAAATAATACATAAAATAAATAATATTATAAATAAAACAACATGCCAGGGAGCTAAGAACGGTCTATTTTCCAGCCTCCGGCGCCACCTGAGCAAAGAAGCCAAGCCCGTCCCGGGAGGTGGCCGTGCCAAGCCCAAGCCCAAACCCAAACCGCAGCCGTGCCTTCCGCGATGCCGGGCGCTCTACGCCTACGACGCCCAGGACACAGACGAGCTGAGCTTCAACGCCAACGACGTCATCGAAATCATGAAGGAAGGTGAGGTCTCCTCCGGGGCCACCCCGAGGCCACCCGTACGGCCAGGAAGATCGGGTTGGGGGTCTTAGATGTCCAGTCGGTCTTGGGCATGATGCAGAGTTTCCTCTCTCCTTTCCCCCCAGATCCGTCGGGATGGTGGGAAGGCCGCCTCCGGGGCAAGGAAGGGCTGTTTCCAGGGAACTACGTGGAGATGATCTGAGAGGGGGCTGGCATTGCTCCACTCCTGCAATGGCACCGGGGGGGCTGCCCCACACGGCCTTTGCTTGGGGGCTTCCGGAGGGCAACCGGTCCTCACAAGAGAACGAGAGGAAAGGCACTTGGTTGACCTCCAGAAACCTGCTGCCAACATGGTACCAAGATAACCCGAAAACTGCACGCCAATAAAATGCCGGCCTGGTGGATCTTTTAACGCAGGGGGGAGAAAATAATAATAATAATAATAATAATAATAATAATGGGACTTTTGGGATTTTTAAAAGCCTCCAGCCAACATGGCGAAGGCTCAAACTTCTCTCTTGGCTTTTACAAAGGGGCCAAGCAGACGGGGCAGTGGAGCTGTGCCCGTCAGATGCCGACCTGTGCAAGTCCTGTCTTTGCTCTGGGGCTGGACTTGATGACCTCCAAGGTCCCAACTCTTGTTATTAAATGCTGAAATTTGCAGGGGGGGGTGGGGGGAGGGAGATCAATAAATTATGTACATTGAGGGCCTTTCTGAAAATGGACTTTTATTTGTTGCTGAGTGTTTTTTTTAAAAAAAAATCCCATTTTTCGGGGTGAACCTTCTCCTGATTGGCACCCAGAGGGGGTGGGGTTTCTCCAACAGACCATGATTAAGGAAGGAAACTGGGTCAGCCCGAGGGGCGCCTGGAATTTACTGGCCCAAACCTGCTACAGCTGCCCCCCGAAAGCCAAGAAATAGTATTTTGCACAATCCCCTAACCCAGGCGCATTGGTTGAACATGGGCCTCCTAACCCAGGGGCCCCCAAACTTTTAAGACTCGTAGATTTGCAACTTCCACACAGCTGGGTGGAGAATTCTGGGCGTGGGGGCCCACGAGTTGCCACGTTTGGGGACCCCGGTTTTAACACAAAGGCCAATGAAAAGCTAAACCCAGCAAAAAAAAAAATTCTCCTTTTGCTCCACGGGAAATAATCACTTACCACCAGTCACTCAACCTCTTTGCTTTCATTCAAATTTTTTTTCCTTTCCTTTTAAGTATATGTTACACGATTGGTTCGTTAGTCTGCATTAGTGACAACCCCCCCCCCAAATAATAATAATAATAATAATAAACCAAAGCAAACCCAGGAAGTAAAAGAAACACAAACCGAGACAGACACCCCCCATTCCCCAAAAAGGAAATGCCTTAAGACAACACCCCCCACCCAGCCAAGAAAAATTAATGTTCACAATTCCAGGACACATGAAGATCTAAAGGATGGGGATGTGCGTCTCTCGAACTCGTGGCTGCCAAGTCTCAAATTGTCCGGAGAAGAACCAGCGTTTTCCAAAAGGAGCTTTACCAGATGGGGACGTGGCTTTGGAGTTTGGGAAAACCGGAAGAGGAAGGCTTGGGGGGGGGGGCAGGATAGGGCTAGAAATGGAGGGGGGGGGAGTGTTGGAGAGTAAACAGACACTAGAAAAAAACCTGGGTGGCAGAGAAACAACCTGATTATCCTGATCAACTTTCCTGGGGGAGCCCAGGGACTGAATTGAGGGGCCAGTGAAGACCCCCCCCCCCCCTGTCCCTCTCCATGAGCCAATTTCTTTCCCCTGCCCCCTGTAGAAGACCCCAACCACATTGGGGGGGCTCAGCCCCAGCTGGCTTCTCAATGATGGTTTAGAAAAAGGGATTTTTTTAAAAAAAAAATTTCCCTTAGTTTGAATCTAGCCATGATTAGTCAGCGAAGGAGACGCCAAGCCACCTTTCTATCCGGGATGGGAGTGAATCAAGCCATGATCTGGGGGGGAGGGGGTGTTCTTCCTTGGCAGGGGAAACAAAGATGGAGGGGGGGAAGAAGAGACCCTCATTCCTCAAGAAAACCGGAGTGGCGATGGAGGACAAAGGAATTGCGCAACCTGCCTTTTACGGGAGGGGGAGAGGAAGGGGGGGCAGCCTCCCGCAAACACGCGTGTCCCTTTCATGCGTCCTACTTCAACACCCGTGTCGCTCAAGCAGGGCAGCGCGGCCAGGGTTGAAGTCCAGCCGTCCCGACTGACCATTGACACCTACGGCGGGGGTCACTTCTGGCGGGAATCGAACCCTTGAAGCCCGGAACCCTTGGACCGCGTGGGGTGTGAAAAAGAGGGAACCCCCCCAACTCAGCCCCCCCCCCCCCCCCGTGCTGCTGGCCAAGGGAGGCCGGGAGTCGTGAGAGGCGTCAGGGCCGGGACGATAATAAACGAGGCGGCGACTCCATCGCTCGAGCCGTGGCGGGAGAAGTCTCGCGGACCACGGGGGGGGGGGTTGGGGGGGCAGGCTAGTTCTCGGCACCCCCGGTCTGTCGGGCCTTGATGAAGGCCATGCCGTGCGTGCGGAAGTGAGTCTTGAGGTTGAGCTGGGTGTCGAAGGCCTTGCCGCAGACGGTGCAGGAGAGGCCGCCCTCCTGGGCCGAGGGGGACCCCCCCTCCGGGCTGCCCCCCCTGGGCGCCTCCCCCGGCTCCCCCCGCTTCCTCTTGTGGGTGATGAAGCGGTGGCGGTTGAGGGAGCCCTGGGAGGCGAAGCAGAGTCCGCACTCGTGGCACTGGTGGGTGCTCTCGCCTGTCCGGTGACGGGGGATGTGCTCCTGGAAGTCGGCCGCCGTCGGGGCCACGTAGCCGCACTTGCGGCAGTGGTAGGGGGAGCGCCGGCTGCCCTTGGGGGTCTTGGAGGGCGGGGTGGTGCTGTCCGGCTCTTCGCTGCACGAGTCGCCGTCGTCCGAGGAGAGCTTGTGCTTGCGGCTGGACGCCTGCGGGGCGGAGGGAGAGGGCGGGATGAGCAAGGCCGTCCAGAGGGGGGGGGAGTTGGAGGGACCCCCCAGCCCCACCCAAGAGACCAGCCACGAGGACAGGGGGCAGCTTTCTACAGGGGGCCCAGGGGGAAAAACATTGGTTGTTTTATATTATATGCTGTGAGCTGCCCTGAGTCTTCAGAGAGGGGCAGAATACAAATCTAATTAATAATTATAATAATAATAATAATAATAATAACAGCAACAATAACAACAGTAATAACAATAATAGTAATAATAATAGTAATAATAGTAATAATAATAATTTTGAAATTCCCTGATATTTCCCCGCCGTTTCCCTGTAACTTGCGATCTAGTTAATTCGGGGGAATTATTTTATTGATTTTATTTTATTAGATTTATAAGCCCCCCCCCCCCGTTCCAGATGGATTCATGAATCAAGCCGTAATTTTTTAATTTAATTGGACATAATCTTAATGGGGGGGGGGGAGCATTTTGAAATTCCCCCCGATATTTCCCCGACGTTTGTATGTTATGATATTTACAAAAAAACCCAACCCCCCCCCCCCCAGAAATTCTGGGTTGAATTGTGGGTTGAGGGCTGCATTTATGAACCCCCTACCTACATTCTGCCCCCACCCCCACCCCACCCACAATCAGACCCCCTGGCCCATCTCTACGGAGGCTGCTGAGGTTCCCCTGAATCCCCGCAGAGGTTTTGGGGAGGGGGGTCGCAGCCCCCCACCTACCTGAGAGTTCCGGGAGCCCAGGCGGGTGGCGAGCACCTCCTCGCTCCGGTTCACGTCGGTCACCTTGATCCCGTGTCGCACCTGGATGTGTTTCTCCAGGATGAGCCGGCTGCTGAAGGTCCGTTTCCCTTCCGTGCAGTACCTGGGAGGGGGGGAGGAGGGAGGGGTGGGTGGGTGCCCGGGAGGAGGGGGGGCACGGAGACACCCACACGGGCAGAAGGCGGGGGGGGGGAGGGTGTGGCCTACCTGCAGGGGTAGACCCTCTTGATGCCCTCGTGGTTGACCCGGATGTGCCTGCGCAGGCTGGGGGCGGAGCAGAAGGAGCGTTCGCACAGGTGGCAGGGAAACTTCTTCACACACTGGCGGGGATTATGGGGAGGGGGGGGAGATGACAATGTTAGGAGAATGAGGACCCTCCCCCCAAAACTGGATATGAAACACCCCCCCACACACACACACACACAAACACACCCTCCCTGCCTCCGTCTGTGCACGGACCCACCGACTCAAAAGCTTTGTGGCGCAACCGGAACAATTGGCAACTGAGCGCGCTCCGTGTGAGTCGCCCCGAGTCCAATCAATAAGGTTAATTAAGCGCCAGAGGCCGAGGGGGTGTGTGAACACCTTTTACTACTAGGCAACTCCTCTCCCCTTCGGAGCAATCTCCTGTGTAGTGAGGGTCGATCCACTGGCTGTCCACTCTGGTGTCTTCCTCCTCTTCTGACTGGGACCGCTCCCCCACTGCCTCACCAGCCCCCTCTAGTGGTTCCCCAGGCTCACTCGGGTCACTCCCTCCCTCACTCTCTGCTTCACCCGACAACCCCACCCCTCCAGCCCAGGGTCTCCAGAGGGGCCGGGCTCATCCTCCTCCATGACCTGAGGTGGACAAGGAGCGCTCTCATTTGGGACCCCCACCCACCAGCTAAGGGTCTCCCCGTGGCCCCAGGGCCCCTTACTCACCTTCCCATGGACCTTCTTCATGTGCACCACGTACTCGTCCCTCTCGGGGAACCAGGAGTGGCAGATGCCGCAGGTCCAGCCGTTGCTGCGCGACCGCCGGCTCAGCTCTGCCTTCCGCTGGAACCGGGCTCGTTTGCTCTTGCGCAGCTCGGGGGAGCTGGGGGGGTCGTCTTCCGAGGAGGAGGAGGAAGAGGAGGAGGAGGAGGAGGGGGGCAGCTTGGGGACGGGCGCAGGGGGCTCCTCCTCAGCCGGGCTGGGCTTGGGGGCGGCGGGGGGAGGCTTCTGGACCGCTTCCTCTTTGGGCTTCGGGGGCGGCTGTGGAGGCTGGTGGCTGTTCTGAGGGCGGGAGGGAGACAAGAGGCCGCGGTCAGTCCTGGTCCAGTTGCCCTCCCCTGCCCCTCCCATCCCCGGCCGTTCCCCCACCACCACTCTGCTGACCTTGAGGTGCTCCAGCATGGTCCGCTTCTGGGCGAAGAGCAGCGGGCAGTCGGGGCACTTGAAGACGCTGACCCGCTGGTTGATCAGGTGCTGGTCGAAGTGGGAGGAGAGCAGGGGCTTCTGGGTGAACACCGTGTCGCACATGGCACACTTGTAGATCATCCTGGGAACACACAGGTGGACGGGGGTGGTGGTGTAAGGGCCATCAGGTGCCCCCGACCCCAACGCTGGAGGGACCGTGCCCCCGGTCACTCAGCCTTACTTGGACTGCTGGTTGCTGAAGCCCGGGTGCTGGGTGTAGATGTGGCCGTGGGCGCTGGGGGCCGACTTGAAGGCCATGGGGCAGACCGGGCACTTGTGGAAGACCTCGCAGTGAGACGCCTGGATGTGGGACTTGATGGAGTTCACGCCGCCAAAGACCACCGAGCAGCTGGGGCACCTGGGCAGGAGGGAGCGGGGGGGGGGTGTCAGGCCAGGCCCAGAGACCCTCCGACACCCCCCCAGGGCGCCAGGCGGAAGAGGAGGAGGGGGGGGCTGGTGAAGGGGCCTCACCTGTAGCCGATCCTGCGGGAGAAGTGGAGGCAGGCGTCCTTCAGGTGGGCGTCGAAGTTGGCCAGCAGGAAGTTCCCCCCACACTCGGGGCAGATGTGGGGCGGGCGGCTCTTGTGCATGCGCAGGTGGGCGCTCAGGCTGCAGGGGTTGGCCATGATCATCGGACAGCTGTTGCACACCTGGAGGATTGGGGAGGGGGAGGCAGAAAGGGAGGGGGGGGCCTTCAACAAGGGGAGGAAAGGGGCCACTCTGGGTTGGCCAGCCCCCCCCCCCCCCGTCTCTTTCCCGCTGGGAAACAATATAAATCATATAAATAACATCTACACATTTAATGTACGTGGCCTGGCGATACGAGGGTTGGACAGAAAGCAACGCAACACTTCTTTTTCTCAGCCTTAACGGCACATGTGCGAAACATTATGTGAACGGTCGGGAGTGCGTGTGTGAAAATGTTGCATCCCGTCAGAGAGAGAGAGCGTAGCTGCAGCCGTGTTTCGAAACGGTCGTCCGTAAGCCACGTACGTTGCAAGCAGCCTGTCCTCATTGAATTTCTCACTGCGGAGAAAGAAACTGTTGGGAACGTTGGCCAAGGGTTGTGTGCCGTGGGTGGAGAACCCGCAGTCGACAGAAGTACGGTTAGTCGCGGGAGACATTGTGAGGGAGAGGTGCGGAAAGGGCTTCGTGACCAGAACCAGGAGTGTCACCCACAGGGCCCACGCGCCCTTGTGCCTCGCTGGAGGAAGGACACAGAGGTCACGTGGGAAAAACAGAGAGTGTAGAAGACACGTCCTTATTTTTTGTGTGTCAGTTTCATGGTGTTCGATGAATAATGGCTGGAGAAAATAAAACGTGGTGCATTACTTTCTGGGCGACCCTCGTAGTACAGTGGTCCCTCGTCTTACGAACTTAATTAATGACCAGGTTCGTAAGTAGAAACGTTCGTGAGAAGAAGCAATTTTCCCCACAGGAATCAATGTAAAAGCAAATAACGCCTGCAACCCCACCCCAAAAGTCACCCCCTTTCTCCTTGCGCTGCTGGGAATCCCCGCCTCCGGACGTCCGTTGCCAGCTAAAGCAACTGGTCTTGCGTTGCTGGGATTCCCCCTCGCCTCCCCTCGCTGGGAATCCCCGCCTCCGGACCTCTGTTGCCAGCCGAACCCCTCGCTGGGATTCAAAGCAGCGCCAGCAAAAATTAAGGTAATCCCAGCGAGGAGGGGGGGCTCAGGGGAATCCCAGCAACGTACGAACGGGCGCTTCGGCTGGCAACGGAAGTCCAGAGGTGAGGATTCCCAGCGAGGGGAGGGGAGGGTTCGTAAGGTGGAAATAGTTCAGAAGAAGAGGCAAAAAGAATCTTAAGCACCGGGTTCGTATCTCGAAAGGTTCGTATGAAGAGGCGTCCGTAAGACGAGGCACCACTGTGTTTGCTGCTATCTCTGGGATCTTAGCTGGGCATCTACCACCACCACCACGTTCTCCTCTGCGGAAGGGCCGCACTGATTATTCTTTTACATCGAACAGGCTGCCCGGTCGCTTGGGAAGAGCCAAGGGCCTGGCGGTCCAGGGGATTTGGGTTCAGCCGCCCCCCTCCCGTCCCGCCCCCCACCCCAATTTACCGTGGAGGTGGTGCTCCCGGCCTGCTGGAAGTGGGCGGCCAGCCCAGCCTTGTCCTTGCACTGTTCTTTGCATTCCAGGCACTGGCAGGAGTTGGTGGCCGGCTCGGCGGTGCTGGTGTTGCCGCCGCTCAGAGGCAGGACGGGCAGATCCTGACTGGTGACCCCGTTGGCCACTCCAGCGTCCGTTGTGTTGCCGGCCGGGGAGGCTGCGGCCTTGCCGGCCTGGCTGAGGGAAGCAGCCATGGGGGCCACGGGGGCCACGTCGGGCTGCCCCACCATCTGGTCGAGGGCGATGGGCCGCATGACCAGGTGGGAGCACTGCATGACCAGGCCCTTGTCCTTGTGCTCGCGGGCGTGGAGGAGCAGGCTGCACTTGTTGAAGAAGACCAGCCGCTTGGCGCAGTGGTTGCAGGTCACCTCCACCCGCAGGCTGCGCCGGTCGTAGTGGCGGGCCAGGCTCCTCTCCAGGGCGAAGGCGTCGCCGCACTCCAGGCAGCGGTAGCCCAGCGGCGGCAGGGTCAGGCTGGACTCGGCCGGCGGAAGCAGGTTGGGCTTGTAAGGCGGGAGCAGGTTCTTGCTGTTGAGGATCTTGTTGAAGGCCTCCACCAGGCTGGACTGGCTGCGGGAGATGACCGTGGTGCTGGCGGGCGCGGCGGGGGGCGAGGGCTTCGGCGTCGGAGGGGGCTGCATCACCACCACCGTGGTGCCGTTGAGCTTCTGGCTGGCGGGCGGGGCAGGCCCTCCGCCGCGGACCTCGGGGGGCCCCTTGGGGAGGGCCTGGGGCACCAGGCTGAGGATGCTCTTGGCCAGGGCCTTGCTGGGCAGCACCACCGCCTTCTGCTGGGCCACGCTGGCCGCCATCAGCATGGCGCTGCTGGCGTTCTGGATGGTGGAGACGGGCAGCACCGTGCCCTTCAGCTTGGTCCCGTCGCCCAGCTGGACGCTCACCACCTTGGGGGCTTCGGGCGGCTTTGGCGGGGCCTTGCTGGGGCTTTCCGGAGCGGGTTCTTCCTTCTGCGCGATGACAGCGGGGAGGGGGGCGTCCACGGCCATCGGGGTCTCCGGGACCCCCTGATCCGAGGACAACTTGGCGGCTGCCGGATCGGAGTCGGAGGAGACCCTGGTCACCGTCCGGGTGATGCTTCCGGAGGAGGTCTTGATGGTCTTGATCCTGACCTTGAGGGGCCGCGAGGAAGTGGACGAGGGGGAACCAGGACTCTGGTCCCCCTCCTCTTCCTCCTCCTCCTCCTCTTCCTCCCCACTGGAAGGGGCTGGCGGGCCCTGGAGGGGCTTCTCCAGTGGCTCTTCTTTCAGGGACCCATCGCCAGGGGGCTTTGGGGAGACCCGGGGCGGCCCAGGACTGCCTCCCTTCTGCTCCCGGGGGCTGGGGAGGGACTGCTTGAGGTCAGGCGGGCCGCCCTGCTCTGCCTCCAGGTCCGGCTCTGAGCCAGGCCAGGGACCCCGGGGGGACATCTCCACGGAGTAGCAGGAAGAAGCAGATTTTGGGGGGACCAACGGGCTGGAGCCCTGACAAGCCACCTCGCAGTCCACCTCCTGCTTGATCAAGGGAAGAGGAGGCGGAGGAGGGGTCAGCGGGGGGGCCATCCCGCCTGCAGGACACGTTTCGAAGGCCGGAGGAGGGGGTGAGGAGGGTCCCAGGCTCTCTTTAACGGGTTCGGGGCCATCCAGGGAGGGGGCGGCGGACAAAAGGGGTGCTGGCGGGACGGCCGATCCCACGAGGCCCTGCTCCTTCGCCTTGCATCCTCGCGGCTGGTCAATTAGGTCTGCTTCGCCGTCCTTGTGGGGCTCGGGGCTGAACGGGGAGAAGAGGTCCAGGCTCTTGGGGGCCTTCTCCTTCAGGGCCCAACACTCTCCATTGGTGGGGGCCGCAGCTTCTGCTGAGGGGGCCGGGGAGAGCCGAGGGGCCTCAGGCGCCGCGAAGCCGTTTTGCAGCAAGCGGTGGCCAGCGCCATCTTTGAGGCGCCCGTCGGCCGGCTCCAGCTGCTCGGGGCAGACGGTGTTCTTGACAATGACGCTGACGGTGGTGATGTCGGCGTGCGGCAGGGCGTGCTCGGGGGCGGCCCCCCTCAGCAGGGACCGGACGGGCAGGAGCCTCGGCCTCCTCGTGGCCCGAGTGGATGGCCTCGCTGGTGTCGATGTCGGGGATGTCGAAGGCCGCCAAGAGGTCGTCGAAATCCGGGGTCTTCATGTCCCCCATGGCGAGGGGCTCCCGAGGCTCTGGAAGACAAGGGCCAGCGGTCAAGACTAGAGGGACACAACGGGGCCCAGCCTCCCCCTGGACAGAGGTGGAATACAGGCAGCCCTCGAGAGACAACAACTGTAACAATACCAATAATGTTTATTATTTATCTGACAGAATTTTGAAACAATAACACACCAGGCATCATGACTGTGGGAAAACAGGAAGTATGGACCATCGGCATTGTGGGAAGAGTGGGACCCCCTGGACCCAAAAGGCAGGCAGGGTGTTCTGCCCCAGTTTGTTCAAACCTCCGCTTACTCAATTAACGAGCGCCAACAATCTTGCTTAATAGTTGACACGCACAGAGACAAACACAGGTGAGAGCCCTGTTTTCTGGAAAAACCAGCTGCTAATTAAACGGCGTGAAGCGCTACCAGGCGCCCATAAAGTCATAAATTGAGTGATATCTGGCCTGCGTAGAGGCTTCTCGGCCTCCGGAGGTCCTCCAGGGGGGTCAGGGGAGGGCGTTTTTGCCCTCCCCAAGCTCCACGAAAGCCTCTGGAACTTGGGGAAGGGGGAAATGGGTCTGCCAGGCCCACTGGAAGTCAGGAAATGGGGGACTGTGGGCACATGGAGAGGTATTGAACATGGGTGTGGGCACGCGCGCGCATAAATTGCACTATATCGGCGCCTGAGGGGAAAAAAAGGTTTGCCATCCCTGCCCTAGTCCTCCCCCTAAGCGACACTGTCCAGTTGAGGGGACCTGGAGAAGGCCGGCTCTGTGGGATTCGTGCGGCAGGAGTCGGTCCCGCCAGTGGTCTGGTCCGATGCCTCTATTCCCAAATCCATGGGGTGGGTAACTCTTGGGGTGGCATCCCAGGTTCCCATCGCCTTCATTCCTGGCTGGCCTCTGAGGAAGGGACGCAGGGCCGTCTTCCCGGAAGGCAGAACCCGCCTGCCAGGAATGTGCCACTCCTCTCCACCCACACCGCAGACAGGGCCCCTGCGAGGCCACACCGCTCACCTGGCGAGGGGGCTCCCCAGAGGCCAGGAACCGGGGTGGGAGACGGGCAAAGGAGGGGGAGGAGGAGGAAGGTGGCAGCTCAGGACCTCCCCCTCCTGCCGGGCCAGGGAGCCAGGTGCTGCCCAGGGAGAGAGAGGGAGGCTGGCGCACTCGCTCTATGCTCAGCCCCCCCCCCCCCCCCAGCTGCAGAGAGAAGGCCGCGCGGAGGAAAACAAGCACCCAGCTCCCCCCCAGGGAGGGGAGGAAGGCAGGGCTGCTTCTCTCCAGCCCAGGCGTGCCACTCTCCTTGGTTGGGCAATTATGTGTCATCGTCGTCCCCCGTCCCCAAAGGTGCCCTTCTCTGCCATCTGCTGACGCCCAGGCCTCTGGGCAGCCCCCCCACCCATATAAAACCCCTTTCCCACCCCTTGGAGCCCCCAGGTTGAGGGCAGGAAGGGCCGACCTGGCAAGAGAGAAAATTAGGGCTGTTTGGAGGAGGAGGAGGAGGGAGGCGCCAGGCCAAAGGACCAGAGGGGAGGGGTTCTACGAGAGAGGGACCCCTCCCTAAGAGAGATAGGAAGGCCTGGCCCCTGGTGTGTGGGTGAACAGGTGCCAACACACCCACTGTTGCTCAGGGGCACAACTCAAGCAAGGCTCCTCCAGAGCAGGGGAGGTTCAAGGGATCCTGTTGATCCAGTAGAGTCCAGCCCCAGACGTTGAAGGACGCCTGGCCAGGGCGCTCGGTCTGCAAGGGGAGCGTTGGTGCCAGAGGGTTGTGCGGCTGGGATGGGAGGCCCAAGCCCGTGCAATGTTTCTGGAGCAACACTCTGGGGCCCCCAGCCTCTCCCCATCGTCCTCTGTCCCCTCTGGTTCCCTTTCGGACTGAAAGCCACGTTATCCCCACCACCACCAGGTCTGTTTAGGTCCCACAGAGTTCTCCAGGTCCCATCGACTAAACAATGCCGTCTGGCGGGACTCAGGGGAAGAGCCTTCTCTGTGGCTGCCCCGGCCCTCTGGAATCACACCCCCCCCCGGAAATTCAAACTGCCCCCACCCTCCTCGCCTTCTGCAAGACTCTGAAAACCCATCTATGTTGCCAGGCATGGGCGGATGAATGTGGCCCCTTCTGACTAGTAGGACTTGAGTATGGGATGATTGTGTAGCATCGATTGTTTTTTTTAATGATAGGATAGAATAGAATTTTATTGGCCAAGTGTGATTGGACACACAAGGAATTTGTCTTGGTGCAGATGCTCTCAGCCTACATAAAATAAAATAGACATTGGTCAAGAATCATGTGGGTTTTAACTTTAGTTTTAACGATTATATTTGTACTGTATTGTTATTGTTGTTGTGAGTCACTCCGAGTCCTCTGAGAGGGGTGGCATACAAATCAAATCAAACAAATCAAATCAAACAAATCAATCAATCAATCAATCTGTTTCCCACTCCTCAACTCTGCTACAAAGTCATTTTATAAGAGCAGGAACCCTCCGACAATCTCCACCACGGACAATGTCTAAGGAGGCAACGCTCAAAAAGCTTCGCGGTGGGCGGTCGACTGGTCATCCCTGCAAGTTGATCCCAAACAGACCGGTTCCCTAGAGGCAGGGGACCCAAACAGAGTCACACCAAGGTCCACAAACAGCTTCCTCTTCTCGAACCGACCACGTCCCTCCGCCTCTTCACAACCACCAGCCACAACAGTCCCGGGCTCTGCAAGATGTAGAAGGGATTCCGGACCTCTCGAATGGCTAAAGGCTGGGCTTCCCCCGCCAGGGATTTCAATAGCCGCCGCCACTGCTCAGCGTCTGAGGGGGCGCAGGGATGGCGATAGGGGACCGTCAGCTGCCACAGCCTCTGGGAGGAACAGCTGGGCTGCTTGCTAGGTTGCGCTCCGCCAGGGCATCGCGCAGGGCAATAATCAGCGCTGGATTCTCGTAGCCCCCTTCACTGATCCCAAATTTTTTTAAAAAAAATGGGCCCATGTGACGGGAAATTTAATTTTTTTGTCCTTGGGGTGGAAGTCTGCCACATTAGGGCTCACTGAAGTCTTGGGGAGTGTGTGAAGGAAACAGGTTGAAAAGAAAGCCCCAATATTTATAAGAGCATTATTATTATTATTATTATTATTATTATTATTATTATTATTATTATTATTATTTATTAGATTTGTATGCCGCCCCTCTCCGAAGACTCGGAGTGGAATATAAGAGGGGCCCTGCTGAATGGGGCCAAAGACCCTCGAGTCCAGCCTTCTGTGTCCCCCAGTGGCCCCCCAATTGTCCAGGGGGACCTTGAGCAGAAAGAGAAGGCAAGACCCTCCTTTTCCCGGGACCCCCTACAAGTGGCACCCAAGGGAACCCTGCCTGCTTCAACCCACATAGAGGCGGCACTCAGACACCTGTTTTAATAAGGGAGAGAAGGAGAGAAGGAAGGGAGGGAGGGAGGGAGGAAGGGAGGGAGGGAGGAAGGAAATAAAGGAAGGAATGAAGGAAGGAACATAAGAACAGCCCTGCTGAATGGGGCCAAAGTCCCTCGAGTCCAGCCTTCTGTGTCCCAATTGTCCATGGGGATCTTGAGCAGAAAGAGAAGGCAGAACCCTCCCTTTCCCCTGACCCCCAACACGTGGGACCCAAGGGAACCCTGCCTGCCTCAACCCACATAGAGGCGGCACTCGGACATCCATTTCGATAACCAAACTTATGGCTAGTGGTCTGGGGTGCACCATTTATCCTTATGAAGAAATGTTGGGTTAAGGGTGGAAATGAAGAATGAAGGAGAAGGGCAGAGGCTGGGGAAGGGGGCCACCCCACAGAAGCCCACCTGCTGAACCAAAGGTTTATTTCGTGGCCTGCTCCCACCTCCTCCCTCCTCCCTGATTTTGACCCCTCTTCTCACCTTACCCTGTAGTGCGCACCAGGCAGGGGCCGAAACAAACCCAAAGGAAGCCTGGAATTTTTTTTTATCCTTGCGCTGTACAAACTGCTGAATTTTGCAGATGATACAACAGGGATGGGTCTCATTTGAGGCGACCATGAAATCGTCTCCAGACGGGAAGTTGACCAACTAACCAGCCTCGTGGTGCGACCGGAACAATCTTGCCCCTTATGACAATCATTAAGTATTGCAACTCATGATTCTTGACAAATGTCTCTTTTACCAACACTGAAAGACAAGTTCCTTATGTGTCCAATCACACTTGACCCATAATTCTATTCTATTCCTGTTTTCTATTCTATTCCATCCCATAAACACTCACCCCAACTCCAAAGTAGGGGCAGGCCACCCATTTTTCCAGCTCCCCACCTCCAGCACAGGGTTCAAAACCCAACACTTCCATTTCTCCGGGGAGGGGTGTTTGCATGGAGAGACTTTTTACTAAAGTCTTGACAAAATTGAAGGGGTCCAAAGACGGGCGACAAGAATGGTGGAAGGTCTCAAGCATAAAATGTATCAGGAAAAACTTAACGAACTCCATCTGTCCAGTCTGGAGGTCAGAAGGGAAAGGGGGGACACGATAGAAACATTTAAATATGTCAAAGGGTTAAATAAGGTCCAGGAGGGAAGTGTTTTTAATAGGAAAGTGAACACAAGAACAAGGGGACACAATCTGAAGTTAGTTGGGGGAAAGATCAGAAGCAACGTGAAAAAATATTATTTGACTGAAAGAGTCATAGATGCTTGAAACAAACATCCAGCAGACGTGGTTGGTCAATCCACAGGAATTGAATTGAAACATGCCTGGGATAAACACAGATCCATCCTAAGATAAAATACAGGGAATAAGTATAAGGGCAGACTAGATGGACCATGAGGTCTTTTTCTGCTGTCAATCTTCTATGTTTCTGTGTTTCTATGTTTCTATTCTTGTATGGAGAGAGTTTACTGATGAATTAACGCCCAGGGCAGCTGCCCACGCCGGACTCCACCTTGTCTGGCAAGAGATTAAATTCCAGTCCATTTAAGAGAATTAAGACAGGACCATCTGCTAACTTCAAAATACTAAGCACAGGGAGGAGAAAGAAGAGAAAGGGGGGGGGGCCCTCAAACCCCACTGGGGAGGAGGAGGAGGAAGGGGGGTTAATTTTAATGAAAATACAACCTTGATTGGCTGGAAATGGCCGAGGTCTTAAGCATAAGAAACCCAGGTCAGCAGGAGAAGGAAGAGGTCTGGCAGGCACATTATCACCCAGGGCATAATGGGCAGAATGAATAGCTAAACAATACCTGGCACCTCATTCACAATCAACACCCCCAGGAAGGAAGTGGACACCACACTTCAAAAAAACAACAATGCCCCAATGTGAGGGAAAAACTCTTTTGCTTCTGAGGAAGTGTAATAAAAAAGCTTGGGGTCCCTTTGAATAAATAAACACACTCACGTACATTCATTTTAACCAAAGAGGACACAAGAAAGAAGCCCATAGCTGTTTGGCTGTTTCCGCAACTGACACATTTCTCAAGGATTTAATTATTTGCTGGGATTTTTAAGCCGCCCATCTCCATCCGAACTCAGGGCGAAAATTAAGAAAAGAAAAATCCAAATTTAAAAAAAATCTGCTTTTCCTGCTTCCATCCAATTCACACATTGTGAGCATTTATGTACTTGTGGCAAAGATTCCCCCAATGTGGGGGTCCACCAACCTTGGGCGACTTTAAGCCTGGCTGAGCTGAACTCCGGGAATTCTGGGAGTTGAAGTCCGCCAGGCTTAAAGTTGCCAAGGTTGGAGATCCCTGCCCCAATGCATTGGGCGCAGATCGGTAGGCGAGGCCAAGTTTTGTCCGCTGGACAGAAAAGAGTTGCACAGGATTTAGAAAGAAAGGGGGGGAAAACCAAGAACAAAAGTGAATTAAAGATTCATTCTCCCCACAACCAGGAGCTTCCTGCCCTCTTTAACTTTTTCCTCCTGCCCCAGAGATTCACCATATAACAGGAAGATATGAGCCCTACCCCCAAAGAGAAATTTCCAGACTTCAAAAGTGCATCAAATAAAATAAAAAGTACATAACCCCCCCCCCCAATTTAGGTCCTGCACGCGATGACTTTGCATCGCCTAAAACTCAATTCAAACATTTGCAAACACACCTGTGATACTTTCAACTCCCTCAACCCAGGGGAGATAGAGGATGCTCGTAACCTAGGCGACCCTGGATTAATTTTGATTAAAAAGAAGGGAGTAAAGCTGACCAGGTCCACGGCTGGTAAGGACTCTCTGCATGGTGGGTGGACAGGAAATTTGGAGGCTGTGCAAGTTATACGGCAGGCCAACCAACTTTCAAAATGGTGAAATATTAAAATTAAATTTAATATTAAAATTGCCACAAAAGGAGCAGAGATGCCCCTCTTCAGTCCCCAGAGAAAATGCTGCATGCTAGTTAATTAGTTAGTTACTTAGTTAGTTAATTAGTTTATCGATTGATTGATTGGACTTGTATGCCTTCCCTCTCCATGGACTTGGGGCGGCTCACAACAAATCAATTAATATATATAACATAATATACAATAACATATCTGAAATCCAATTCATAGAAATAGCTAGTCCAACCCATTCTAAAAAGGGCTAAAACATTAAAAATCATTCATCCAGATTCAGGCCACAAAAGAGAGGGGATTTGCAGGAACCCCCCCCCCAAACTCCTCATCTCTATTTATTCTACTTCTTAATGGGGGGGTCCCCCCCAGATCTGCCCCCCCAATGGAAAAATATCCACATCCCCTTTTTTTGCGTTAATGAGATTTTAGCCCAGTGGCATAATGGGGGACAGAAGGGGAGGGGGTTTCAAGGCTCCCCCTGTTTTTAGGGGGTCTGTGGAGAAGGGCGGCATACAAATCTAATAAATTATTATTATTATTATTATTATTATTATTATTATTATTATTATTATTTTAGGGCTGGGGATCCCTCCCCCGAGGTCTGCCCCCGCCCCATAGAAAAATATCCACCCCCTATCTTAAATTGGGGGGGGGCATTACATTTTTCATCTCAGCAGCCCCCCCCTTCAGGCAGGCTTTATTTTGAGGGGGGGTGCATTGATTTTGGAGAAAAGCAGAGATTTTTTTGGGTGTGTGTGTGTGTTATTTGGTCTCTTTTTTTTTTGCTCCACGCAGGGGGTGAGGACGATAGCACCTGGAGTCCAGGGGAGATGGGCTTTAGTCCTCCCTCCTTCCCACGAAGGCTGGAGAGTGAGGGCTGCAGAGGCCTCGGGGGGGAGAGAGGGGTTCCCCATAGCTGGGGGGGGCGGCAGGGGACACCCCCACACACATGGGCCCTGCCCTCCCCGCTTCCTGAGGCGGCCCCACGGCCTCCTACCTGCGCGGGCCCGGCCCCCTCTCGGCGGCCCGGCGTGGGGGGCTTCGCGTTCGGCGCGGGGCTTCCGTCGACGGCTCTGAGGGCCTCCGCCTCCTCGGCCGCTTCCTGCTTCGTCCCCCCCTCAGGCGCTCGCGAGCCGGGCATTGGATCGACCTCCCGTCGCTCCGGAGTCTCGGCGAATTGCTGTTGGTTGAACGGGACGTCACTCAAGGGCGGGAGCAGACGCTCCGGATGGCTATAGGGTGAAGGGCCTTCGCTACAGAGTGATGCACCGCCCACTTCATTTGGAGGCGAAGGAAGCAGAGGGGGCTGGCCTCTTCCTGTCGCCTTGTTGATTTATTGGTTGGGCGGCCTGCCTATCGATGCTGGGCACACCTCATCCGCTGGCCGGGGGAGCTCGTTTTGTGCGTCTCAGGGAATTTACTCGACGGGGTGAGCTCCCCTTCATCGATTTTATTGGCTAAGACTGCCATAGTTGCCCAGAGGCTTCTCATCGCGATTGGCTTTTAGAAACGCCACTCAGATTGACACCGAATGTCGCTTTTCCATTGGTGAAAATCCGCCTCGGGCGGGACTTTTATATATTGACTCATTGCTTTGAGAACACAGCAACTGCAGCAGGTGTAACGAACCGCCTATTGGTGTTCTACTGTGGAGAGGCGGGGCTTTGTCCTCAGGTTCCAGTCATCCTATTTGCGTATTGCTCCCGTCATTCAAATGAATGGTCCGAAAAACACCAACTCGCAAAGCATGATGGGAGGAGAGAGAGGCCACGGGAGCCGCGCAAGGGCACCTGGGAGAAAATGACTCGGGCGCCTGAGGGAGAGCGCAAAGGATTGTGGGTGATGTTGACCAATCTGCACTTCCGGTCAGGGGGGGAAATGCCTTTTTAAAAGAATTAAAAATAAAGCATGAAATTGATTTGTGCTAATAAATTTAAATATCGCCTGGGCCAAGGCTTTCCCAACTTGGTAATTTTTAACACTGTGGACTTCAACTCCCAGAATTCCTCAGTCACCGCCGCAGTTTTCTGGGGAATTCTGGGAATTGAAGCCCACAAGTCTTAAAAGTCGCCAAATTTGGAGCGCCTCGGCCTGGAGGAAGGAGGCCTGGTCAAAAGAAGCGGCTTCCTTTCCTCTCCAAGCCAAGGCTTATTGCACAAACCAACATGCGAAACCTTATTCAAGCCGGTATTTGTTCTCCCTGGCCTACCTTGCAGGGTTGTTGCCCGTATAAGACAGGGAGACCAAACTTTGTGGTGGACGTCCCTTGCTCCCGCAACCTGAATTGCCTTTTCAGCTCTGCACACCAACCCTGCAAGGCAGATTTGCCCATGAGGACTAGAAGCCTGAGGAGGAGGAGGCCAAAGTCTCGGGCCCAGCCAAAGAGTGAGCCCCTCGGCCTCCTGCCTCTCCTTGTGCTTTGTTTCTCCACCTGCCTCGGTGCCAAGCCAGATCTTGATCTCCCTGGCCAGTCCAGTCCAGCCTGGAACAATCTTCCCTTTGTGCTCCGCCAAGGCCAGGGTCTCCGGCTCCCCCTCCCCGAGGCCGGGCTTTGGACACCTTCCAAGGCTGCGGGGATGAGGGAGAGCGGTGGCCTTGCTTGGGCCTAGTTGGGGCGAGCGGCCAGCCCCGGAGCCTCCCTTCCAAAAACGCTTTGTTCCCAATATCAAGTGATGCAACCTGGCCTGGAAAATGATGGGAAACAGAGAGAGGGCCCCTCCTGTCTTCTTGGCCCCTGAAACAAAGGCTGCCATTCTTGTTCCGTCTCTTTCCTCCAACAGGAGAGATGAAAACGGATCGCTTTGTTTTGGCTTGGGGTTATACTTCCCTCCTACGCTGCTTTCAACCTCTCTCCTTTTTGTCTTTCACCTTTTAGAAATAAACCCCTGACTCAATTGGACATCGGGTTGCCGAGGATGATGTAGCAATATGCGAACTTGAATCGTCCCTTTCTGCTACTCAGCATGGATCTGTCGACAACTATTCCAGCTTCAACCACAACAACACACGAGCACACGATGCAAACTCAAAGTAAACCGCTCTGTGGGAAATACGACTTTAGTAACTGAGTAGTTGGTGCATGGAACTCACTACCAGATTCTGTAGTATCATCACCAAACCCCTACAACTTTACCTTTATACTATCCACTGTTGACCTCTCCCGATTCCTAAGAGGTCAGTAAGGGGTGTGCATACCGGTAAGTGCAGAAGCGTGCCTTCCGTCCCCTGTCCTAATGTTTCTTTACATTATTTTACTAGTATCATGTATATGGATATTATTATATCTTTACATACCTCCAATATGTACTTGACAAAACAAATAAAATAAATTGGCCAACAAATAATATTTTTGGAAGTGTCAGAAGAGATAAAACAAAACCTCCTCAAAATTAGCAAAACTTTAAATGGCCTAAACTCAACTGTAGTAACTTTCTTCCAAAAAAGAAAGGAAGACAATATCCCACAATGGGTATCTCCACATTTTCCCTAATAAAGGGATCAAAATACCTGTTTTCTAATCCTACATCGACCTTCAAAGTTACTAGGCATCAGGGAGGTGCGGAAGGATTTGAGCTGGGAAATTTATAAAGGCACATTGTTCGTCTGGGCTCCCAGCCAGGGTGGGTGAGGCTTTCACGAGTCAAATGCTATAAAAGAGGCGACGCGACCCCCTTTTTCCTTACCGTTGTGCGCTTCCACCCAGAGCCCAGGACATGGCCAATGAAGAGAAGCACCACGATTCGTGGCCAGGAGGGCCGCACCCAAAGACCCCTCCTTATGTAAGTGGGGTGGGGTTCTTCGAGGCTGGACGTTTGTGGATAATGGACCTGGAGTTGTATCGTATGTCTCTTTCTGAACTTCTCCATTGGTTTGACAGACTCTCCACTCCGGCCTGGAGCTCACCAAGACTCCTGGGGTCTCGAACCACAAGCTGATGATCCTGACAGTGGGAGCCATTGCGGCTCTTTCCATCAGCATCGTTGGGATCCTGGTGGCGACATTCCTGGGGCGCACATCTTGTCTCCAGGTACGGAAAAGGAGGCAGCAGCTCTCTTTGAATGGTGCCAATTCGGACATTAGGGGCTCCAGCGCACAACAGAAATATCCAGGTTTATATTTCCTAGCCGGACAGGTTAAAAGAGGGAGGTCATAGCAGTATTTGAAGCCCAGGAGCCATCACAGCCCTAAAGTGTGATCAAAACACAGCAGTGATGGGAATAGGGCAAGGCTGCACGTACAGTGTTGTGAAGTTGCACGAGAATAGAGAATAGACCGCAAACATCCAATACAGGATCCCATAAGACTGAATCAATCTGCCTATCTCTGCTTTCTGGAGGGGCAGAAAAGGTTAAAATCGTGGATGAGTTAACCTATGAAAAGGAACTATACCAATTATATAAATGACTTCTAATTAAGAACTTTCATTAAGATGATAAAATCACAATATGGTGGTGGAAGGTCTTAAGCATAAAACTGACCAGGAAAGACTTCATGAACTCAATTTGGAGGACAGAAGGAAAAGGGGGGACAGGATCGAAACATTTAAATATGTGAAAGGGTTAAATAAAGTTCAGGAGGGAAGTGTTTTTAATAGGAAAGTGAACACAAGAACAAGGGGACACAATCTGAAGTTAGTTGGGGGAAAGATCAAAAGCAACATGAGAAAATATTATTTTACTGAAAGAGTAATAGATCCTTGGAACAAACTTCCAGCAGACGTGGTTGGTAAATCCACAGTAACTGAATTTAAACATGCCTGGGATAAACATATATCCATCCTAAGATAAAATACAGAAAATAGTATAAGGGCAGACTAGATGGACCAGGAGGTCTTTTTCTGCCGTCAATCTTCTATCTTTCTTTGTTTCTACAATACACCAAAACTGTAAGATCGTAAATATATATACGAAACGACATATATAACTGCATAAAATATAGTAAGACATTAGTAAGTAGACTGAAGAGAGAACAAGGATATTTCTCTTGTTTTTAATTTGTGTGTGTGTTTTTCTTTTGTCTGTTTATATATTTGTGACGATACTGTATATGTTTGTGTTTCTTTTTCAAAACAATAAACTTGAAAAGAAAAAATGAATCCATCCAAACAGGAGGTTAAATTAAAAAAACCCACTGGGGGATATTGCTGGGAATGAGATTAGGCAGGATTGGGCCCCGTGAGACAGCTGCCATTTCTGATGCTCAGGTGAAGAAGTCCAGATGGAAGGCAAACTTGAACCCAAGTCTGACCATCTCCCCACTTTCTTTCTCCCTCGAAGAGGGGCGCCTTTGGCTACCCTGCACAAGTCAACGTCCAGAACGAAGCGTCCTTACTCCTGGCTCTCAGCGAACTGGACGAACAGGGCCTCTCACCTGGGATTACCTGCGATTTGAGAAACGTGAGTCACGGTGGGAGGTTTGAGGGGTGACCTGGGGTGGTCTCTGCCTTTCCCCCCCCTTGCCTCGTTAATTCAGCCAAGGAACCCTGGATTTACTGGCCTTGAAGGTTTTCCCTTCACCATTGGCTGCCGATCAGTTTCCGGTCTCAATTCAAAGTGTTGGTTATGACCTTTAAAGCCCTACATGGCATTGGACC
This sequence comes from Erythrolamprus reginae, assembly GCF_031021105.1. Taxonomy (NCBI): domain Eukaryota; kingdom Metazoa; phylum Chordata; class Lepidosauria; order Squamata; family Dipsadidae; genus Erythrolamprus; species Erythrolamprus reginae. Next base: position 15,822,785 of record NC_091962.1, on the reverse strand, counting down.
AGATTACCTCCGGAACCGCCTGCTACCGCATGAATCCCAGCGACCGATAAGGTCCCACAGAGTTGGCCTTCTCCGGGTCCCGTCGACTAAACAATGTCATCTGGCGGGCCCCAGGGGAAGAGCCTTCTCTGTGGCGGCCCCGGCCCTCTGGAATCAACTCCCCCTGGAGATTAGAACTGTTCCCACCCTCCTTGTCTTCCGTAAACTACTCAAGACTCACCTATACCACCAGGCATGGGGGATTTGAGACACCTTTCCCCCAGGCTCTTTATAATTTATGTTTGGTATGTATGTGTTGTCTGGTTTTAATATGATAGGGTTTTAGTTATTTCTTTTAATATTAGATTTGTGCCACTATAATATTGTTTTTATCATTGTTGTGAGCCGCCCCGAGTCTTCGGAGAGGGGCAGCATACAAATCTAATAAATAATAATAATAATAATAATAATTATTATTATTATTATTATTATTATTATCTGCAGAGCAGGGAATTTAAAGCGCTGATCATCAGCCAATATCCCTCACTAGTGCTTAAATCCTACGTAGTTTCTGCTCCGGAAATCTCCCACTGCTAACCAGAGCATACAAAACTTTGGCCAGACCAATTCTAGAATAGAGCTCATCTGTCTGGAACCCACACTGCATTTTGGACATAAACACTCTAAAAAATGTCCAGAGATACTTTATGAGAAGAGCCGTCCACTTTTCCACTCGCAACACAATACCCTACACAACTAGACTTACAATCCTAGGTTTAGAAAGCTTAGAAATACGTCGCCTTAAACGCGCCCATAAAATCACCTGCTACAACGTCCTTCCTGTCAACGGCTACTTCAGCTTCAACCATAACAACAGAAGAGAACATAGATATAAACTTAAAGTAAACTCGACTGCAGGAAATACGACTTTAGTAACCGATCACTACCAGACTCTGTAGTATCATCCCCCTAACCCCCAAAACTTGACCCTTAGACTGATGACCTCTCCCGATTCCTAGTAAGGGGCCTGCATAAATGCACCAGCGTGCCTTCCGTCCCCTGCCCTCTTACTAGTATCCTGTATATAAATATTATTATATCTTTGTATACCCCCAATATGTACTTGACAAAACAAATAAATAAATTGCAAAATGTAGGATAGTGTATTCTTAATTAACCTTTGCTACAAATGCAAAATTTATTTATTTATTTATTGGATTTATAGGCTGGACTTGGGGGCGGCTTACATCATCTTGAGAAACACCTTATACAGTAGAAATATCTGAAATCCAATTAATTTAGCTAATTAAATATAAAAAAACCCTGATAGTATTCAGAAGTCTTTGGAGAGGGGCGGCATATAAATTTAATAATAATAATAACAATTACAATAATTTATTAGATTTGTATGCCGCCCCTCTCCAAGGACCCAGAGCGGCTCACAACAATAATACAACATGTACAAATCCAATGTTAAAAAACAATTTAAAACCCCTTATTATAAAAAAGAAAACAATCACACAGCCTAACAAACCATACATAAAACCATAGTAGCTGGAAATATATTAATGTAATTACAACAATAATAATAACAATGATAATAATAATGTGTAGAGGAGGGAAAAGAAGTGTTTAGTTGGGAGGCCACTAGCCAGAAATGACCACCTCTTTGTCTGTTTTCTCTCCAGGGCTTGATGGTGTATCACGGCCAGCCAGAGGGGTGTGTGACCCGCCGGATGGACCCCTCTGAACTGCTACCATCCTGCCAAGAGCTGGAAAGCTTCTTCCAAGCTGTCCTGGTAACTCCCCGCCACTTCTGGGCAAGAGGGGCAGGGGTGGCGTTTATTCCCGGATGCTCTGCGTAAAATGCTCGAGCCGTCCAGCTCTGCTTCTCCGCTCTTTCTGCAGCGGTTTCCCTCTTGGGGAGCAGGGAAATGTTGGGGTCACCTTTTGCAGAAGGTAGCCCACCCAGGTAGCCAAAGCAACTGGCCAGCCTGCCTCAGACCAGGGTATCGGGAAATATCTTGAAGATAATTGAAGAATATCTCCAGGACCACCTTCTGCCGCACGAATCCCAGCGACCGGTTAGGTCCCACAGAATTGGCCTTCTCAGGGTCCCGTCGATGAAACAATGTCTGGCGGGAGCCAGGGGAAGAGCCTTCTCTGTGGCAGCCCCGGCCCTCTGGAATCAACTCCCCCCGGAGATTAGAACAGCCCCCACCCTCCTTGCCTTTCGCAAACTCCTCAAAACCCACCTCTGGGTTGATTTCCCTGGGCCGTTTCCGCTTTATGTATGGTCTGTATGAGATGTATTATTGTTTCTTATATTAAGGATTGTAAATTGTTTTAATGTATTGGATTTGTACTGGTTTTTGGTGCGAGCCGCTCAGAATCTTCGGAGAGGGTCGGCATACAAATGTAATTAATAATAATAATAATAATAATAATAATAATAATAATAATATTGATTTCTTTCTTAGCAAAGCTACACTATTTGCACTGTAGCTATCTCTCTAGCTGTTACTACACAAAGTACTTGCAATTCCCTACCTACTATTCTAAGTTTATTTATTTATTAGATTTGTATGTTGCCCTTCTCCGAGGACTCAGGGCGGTTCACAGCATATTATTATTATTATTATTATTATTATTGTTGTTGTTGTTGTTATTTGGATTTGTATGCTGCCCCTCTCCGCAGACTAATATGACAATAGCACAAATCGAATTAAATTTAAAATTGCAGTCTGAAGTTACAACGTTCAGCTGCAAAGTCTTCAGCCACCACAAGCCACACTAACTCACAAGCCACAATACCACCAAGCCACACCTATGTAAAGGTGCATTATGTATATACAGTATACATATTTGTAAAACCATCAGATTACAATCTGCATCAAAGCAGTTTTACGTGGTTGAAGCCACTACAATTCATCTCTCTGCAGTCTGGAATATTGACAGGAGCTTGACAGGAAATGGGGGGAAGGGGGGGGGAGGGCAGGGGTGATTGGAAGCCAAGTTTGCTTTAAAATCCTCTTGCAGAAAAACGTCACCCTGGGGATCACCGCCGAGGTCCAGATGATGGCAACGGGGGCTCTAGGCGGCCTGGCCACTTTGCTCTGCAGCAACAAGCCAACATACCTGGTTGGAAGCTCAGCGGGTAAGTTACACAGATGGGTCAAGCACTTGGGCTGGCCATTATGAAAGCATCTTGCATGTACTGGATTGGTTACAGTGGGGTGCACGGCAAGAGACTAAGGGATTTGGGTGCAGAATTCTCAGTTCTGGCTTTGCAATATTTGACCTCTAATGAAACTATACATTTCTCAACAAATCCTTTCTATTTAGAGGTTTAAGTTGTTGCCAGTCTGACACCAACTATCACTCCACAATATCTCTACTTGTCCATCCATCCAGAATTCGAGTTTTCCTTTTAAAGGCCACTTAATAGAAAGGTACTTAACTTTTTCCATTCACAGTTGCTTTGGATCTGACATGCAAAGGACGTGGGCATTATAAGGGGATACCGTTCACTTCCTGTAGTGTTGGGTTTTGTCTCTGCTTACCTATAGCTAAAGGTATGGTCCGCTGCTTCCCTAAAGTCAGGTATTTGCCCAGTCCTAAGAAATCCAAGAGGTCACCCAAGAGATGAAGACTGGCTCAGATAAAACAAGCAGGCACCTATAATGGTGCCAGCTATATAAGAAGGTCCTGCAGGCAGACAATTGTGACAATGGCACAATCATAAATTAATACTGTGAAGGAGAAGGCCATGGTAAGTTGCACGGATGGCCAAAGGAGGCCTCCCTCTGCGTCCCAGATGAGGGGGAACGCAAGGCTATTTGTCCTAACCCTTTCCTTCCTTCCTTTTATTTCCTTCCTTCTTTCTCTTCTTTTCTTCCTTCCTTCCTTCCTTCCATCCATTCCAAGGGAGCCAGACCAACCACCCTTCCGTCTTTCTCACTCCTTTCCGCAGTGGCTTCTCCGAGAACCAGGGCTACTTAGGAGAAGGGATCCCTCCGTTTCTCCCTGCCACGGAAGACGGCGCCACGGCTGGGGCAGGCAACCCACAAGACAGAGACCGTCTTCCACCCCAACGTGGCCTTTAGAAATCGCCGGATTTGTAGCACTTAATAAAGAAGAGAGAACGTGGAAGGATTTGGTCTGGAGAATGTGATTCGGCTTTAAGAAAAACCCTCAAGTTCCCCCACTCTTTTGGGGGGACGTGGGGAGGAGCGGAGAAGGCCAGAAAGGCCTGTTCGCAGCCACTGGTCTTTAAACGTTTAATTAAAAAATAGCAGTGGGTCATCATGGCTGCAACAGCCTCAACAAAGCTTAATCCCATCCATGATCCATCTTCCTAGAGAGGCCCCACAGAGGCTTCTGCCCACCTGTTTCCTCCTAGGAGATTCCTAGAGAGGCCCCATGGAGGCTTCTCCCCACCTTTTCCAGCCCTGTTTCCTCCTAGGAGATTCCTACAGAGGCCCCATGGAGGCTTCTCCCCACCTTTTCCAGCCCTGTTTCCTCCTAGGAGATTCCTACAGAGGCCCCATGGAGGCTTCTCCCCGCCTTTTCCAGCCCTGTTTCCTCCTAGGAGATTCCTACAGAGGTCCCATGGAGGCTTCTCCCTGCCTTTTCCAGCCCTGTTTCCTCCTAGGAGATTCCTAGAGAGGCCCCATGGAGGCTTCTCCCCACCTTTTCCAGCCCTGTTTCCTCCTAGGAGATTCCTACAGAGGCCCCATGGAGGCTTCTCCCCACCTTTTCCAGCCCTGTTTCCTCCTAGGAGATTCCTAGAGAGGCCCCATGGAGGCTTCTCCCTGCCTTTTCTGGTTACATTTTCAGAGGCTGGGGTTTGTAAGTGGAAAATGGTTCTTGAGAAGAGGCCAAAAAATCTTGAACACCCGGTTCTTATCTAGAAACGTTCATAAGTAGAGGCGTTCAAAGGCAGAGGTACCACTGGACTCGCTGGTGTAAGCCACACGGTGTTTTATAATCGGCAGCGATCGTGGTTACAGGAGAGGGCCGTTTCAAGGTTTTTGCTCCAATTCTCTCTGGGGGCATCTAAGAGACGAGGGTCCGGGAGCCTGGGGAGGGTCAGGTCTGGACAGAGGTTTAGAAGCTGACCGTTCCTCCAATTACGCAGGGCTGAAATTTCCCTCGTTGACCTCCCTCCGCCCATCGCAGAGACGGGAGGCTCACAGGACACGTTAGGTGCCTGCTGCAAAGAAAGACGCCCCGTATGGAGAAAATTTAAGGGTTTTATTAACTGTTTGAACCCGAAGCAAAATGCGAAAAGGACACCCCCCCCTCGCCCACTGCCCCCCACCCTCCAGGACAACACCCCCCTGCAGACAGACAAGCCCAGAAAGATTAGGGGAACCGAAGGCCACCAGGCCCACGCGACCTGCGAGGTGTATGGGCACGAAGGGTGGGGAGGGGGATTCGGACTCCCCCCCCCAACCCCCCCCCCTCATTTCTTCTCTTCCTCCTTCTTCTCCTTGCTGTCCTTGGAGGCCTGGGAGGCCAGGGACCCCATGGCGTTGCGGATGGCCTCGTTGTTGGGGTCCACCCCGGGCAGGTTTTCCAAGACGCTCTGGAGGAATTCGGGGTCCTGCATGACATCGTAGTCGTCTTCTTCCTGAGGGAGGGAGGGGATGGACGTCACAACAAACCAGGGCTGGGTAAATCTGGGATTAGGGAACAGGCCACAATGAGAGTCCCTCCACCCTCCTGAAACCAGGTGTTCGAGGCCCAGGTATTATTATTATTATTATTATTATTATTAATAATAACATTTGTATGCCGCCCCTCTCCGAAGACTTGGGGCGGCTCACAACAATAACAAAGACAATGTAAGAACAAATCTAATAATTTTAAAAAGCACTAAAACCCCCATTAAGGTAACACACCGTGCCAGAATTTCCCTTTTTCTACATCGCTGTCATTGGCGACTTTTATTTTATTATTATATTATTATTCCTTTTGATCTTCTCCTTACATTATACCATAGTTGCTATCAGAAACACAGGAGATGGACGGCAGAAAAAGGCCTCCTGGTCCATCCAGTCTGCCCTTACACTATTTCCTGTATATTTTATCTTAGGAGGTTGATCCCAGGCAGGTTTCAATTCAGTTCCTGTGGATTGACCAATCATGTCTGCTGGAAGTTTGTTCCAAGCATCTACTATTCTTTCATTGAAATCATATTTTCTCCCATTGTTTCTGATCTTTCCCCCAACTGACCTCAGATTGTGGCCCCTTGTTCTTGGGTTCCCTTCCCTATCTGGACCGGGACTCATTGCTGACAGTCACTCATGCCCTCATCACCTCGAGGTTCGACTACTGTAACGCCCTCTACATGGGGCTACCTCTGAAAAGTGTTCGGAAACTTCAGATCGTGCAGAATGCAGCTGCGAGAGCAGTCATGGGCTTCCCCAGGTATGCCCATGTTACACCAACACTCCGCAGTCTGCATTGGTTGCCGATCAGTTTCCGGTCACAACTCAAAGTGTTGGTTATGACCTTTAAAGCCCTTCATGGCATCGGACCAGAATACCTCCGAGACCGCCTCCTGCTGCATGAATCCCAGCGACCAATTAGGTCCCACAGAGTTGGCCTTCTCCGGGTCCCATCAACTAAACAATGTCGGTTGGCGGGCCCCAGGGGAAGAGCCTTCTCTGTGGCAGCCCTGACCCTCTGGAACCAACTCCCCCCAGAGATTAGAACTGCCCCCTCCCTCCTTGCCTTTCGTAAGCTCCTTAAGACCCACCTGTGTCGTCAGGCATGGGGGAACTGAGACATCTCCCCCGGGCATATACAATTTATGAATGGTATGTGTGTATGTATATGTGTTTAGAAATGGGGTTTTTAAAATGTTTTTAGTAGAAATTTAGATTTGTTGTAAATTGTATTTTTTGCACTTTGTTGTGAGCCGCCCCGAGTCTGCGGAGAGGGGCGGCATACAAATCTAAATAAACATAAACATAAAAACACTTCCCTCCTGAACCTTATTTAAGGTTAACATATTGAAATGTTTCGATCCTGTCCCCCCTTTTCCTTCTGTCCTCCAGACTCTACAGATGGAGTCCATGAAGTCTTTCCTGATACATTTTATGCTTAAGACCTTCCACCATTCTTGTAGCCCATCCTTGAACCCGTTCAATTTCGTCAATATCTCTTTCTGTAGCTGAGGTCTCCAGAACTGGACACAGTATTATTCCAAATGGGGTCTCACCAGCGCTCTATATAAGGGGATCACAATCTCCCTCTTCCTGCTTTTCATTTAAAAATTTAAAAAATTTCTTTCCCCGAGCTGCAATGGACCCTGGGGGACATCCTGCCTCAGGAGACCCCCAAGCAGAGGCCCCTTCCTGTCTTCAGTGCTGCCCCCTTCAAGCCCAGCTTAGCCCCCACAAAACTCAAACCTTGGCAGGTTCGGACGTGTCCATGTCAGCCGAGCTCTCCCCCTCCACCGACTCGCCTTGCCCAAATTCTGGAGTGAGAGAAAGAGAGAGAGAAAAAAGAGATTGGTGGCCAACTGTGTTTCACTGGTCAAGCTCCTCTGCGGCCCCCCCGATGGAATTGCGCCAGCCTGCCCCCCCACTTCCTCGCAGCTCACCTGCCCCCTGAAGAGACATCTGCATAGCGTAGGCAATCTGCTCCTCTTCGGTCATGGTGCTGAGGTCAGGCAGGCCGGCCCGGCCAAAATCTTGCTGCCCGATGGTCATTTTCAACAGGGCATCGTCTGAATCTGAAACACAGAAAACAGGGGAGCACGTTGGGAGGGGGGCTCCAAAGCTGCCCCGAGCGAGGGTCAAACAAGACTATTTCACAGCTTTTCCCAGCGGCTGCAAATGCTTGACCATTTTGAGTTTGGAGACTTTAATTCCGCCTGCCATCCAGCCGAAGAGAACCAGGGTTTGGCTGTTGTTTAAATTATTCCGTTCAGAAAGTTAAAATACTTGAATATGTTTTTTATCAGGGTGTCCAGGGGGGGAAAAGCATTTTGAAATTTCCCTGATATTTCCCTGTCACTTACGATCCAGTTAAAGCACAGAATAAGCCGTGGAGAAATATCGATAGCCGAGGAAGCAAGTTGTGGCCACAGTTACGCTCATTTTTGCTCGACTCTGCCAGGCACCACAGTCCGTTTTTTAAAAAACATTATTTTCCCCTGATTTTAAACATTTTAATACAGTTTGGTTCCCCCCCCCCCAAAAAAAATTATTCTGGTTTTTTTCACGAATTCCTTGATAATTCCGATATTTCCTGAACCGCCGATTTCCCTGATAATTCCGTTTTCCCTGTTTAAATACACTGCTCAAAAAAATAAAGGGAACACTTCAACAACAGAATACACTGTTTATATGTTGTTCCTTTTGTCTGTTTGTTTGTTCATTTCTTTTATTTCTACCCTATTTTTATATATAGAAACTCAATAAAGATAGAAGCCTAGAAGACTGACGGCAGAAAAAGACCCCATGGTCCATCTCATCTGCCCTTATATTATTTCCTGTATATTTTATCTTAGGATGGATCTAGGTTTATCCCAGGCATGTTTCAATTCAGTCACTGTGGATTTACCAACCGCGTCTGCTGGAAGTTTGTTCCAAGCATCTACTACTCTTTCAGTAAAATAGATTATTTTTTTAAAAAGAAAGTTAAAATACAAATTCCAAAAAAAATAATTACAGGGGGGAGAAAAAACAACAACAAAAAAAGGACAAACTATTAAGAAAAACATGAACAAAAAGACAAACGCACACACATACACACATATTAACCCCCTTGGCTGATTGTAAATACACCGCTCAAAAAAAAAATAAAGGGAACACTTCAACAACACAATATAACTCCCAAGTAAATCAAACTTTGGTGACATCAAACTGTCCACTTAGGAAGCAACATTGATTGACAGTCAATTTCACCTGCTGTTGGGTACAACTTTGTACAGAACAAAGGATTTAATGAGAATATTTTATTCATTTTAGATCTAGGATGGGTTATTTGGAGTGTTTCCCTTTGTTCTTTTGAGGAATATAGAATACAGAATATACACCGCTCAAAAAAGTAAAGGGAACCCTTCAACAACACAATATAACTCCCAAGTAAATCAAACTTTGGTGAAATCAAACTGTCCATTTAGGAAGCAACACTGACCGACAGTCAATTTCACACATGTTGTGGTGCACATTCAACTTTGTACAGAACAAAGGATTCAATGAGAATATTTCATTCATTTTAGATCTAGGATGGGTTATTTTGAGTGTTTCCCTTTATTCTTTTGAGCAGAGTCTACGGAAAGGGGCGGCATACAAATCTAATAAATAATAATAATAATAATAATAATAATAAAAGCCACAATGTTAGTTTGTCCCGTTTTGAATGCACAACAAGGGTCCAATTCTGGGTTGCTCAGAAATGAAGAAAACTGGGGGCCTCAAAGGAAAAGAAGTGGGTGCCCCCCACCCTCCTCCCCTGCCAGCCCCTCCTCTTACCGTCCCCACCCGTGGTGGGAATCCCAGCCTCGGCAGCAGAAGCGGCAGCCGCCCTACGAGCCTCCTCCTCCTGCCGCTGTCGTTGTTCTTCCATTGATACTCGGAGGGCCTGGGGGGGGGGGGCAGAGGAAAACATCAGCGGCCCCTTCCCCATCCAAACTTACACCGTGGCAACTTTTAAGACTGGTGGACTTTCAATTCCCAGAATTCCCCAAGAGGCCCATCCGGCTGGGGGGGATTCTGGGATTTGAAGTCCACAGGTCGTAAAGCAGCCAAGGTTCGGGGCCTTTGCCTTACAACCGTATTTTTCAGAATTTAAGACCCACCCTTTTCCCTCCCCAAGAGGCTGATAATTCAGGTGCGTCTTATTACTCTGAATGTAGCTTGGGGGGGGGGGGTTCCCCCAGCGCTAACTAAGTGCTGACCATCTTCCCAGCTCTGACCTTGCAGGCTCTTTCAATGTTTATCTCTGCAAAGAATGTTTTCCAAGCCCTAAGTCTTTGCAGAGGTTTAGTTTTCATTGCTCTAACTTGCTCCGAGTAAGTTTCTTTCCATCCTTAACCTGTTTCTAACGATGTTCCCAGCTCTTGCCAGCTTGCAGGCTCTTTCATTGTTTCTCTCTGCAAAGAATGTATTCCAGACCTTGTCTTTCTAGAGTTTTTTCTCATTGCTTTACTTGCTCCAGATGTTTCTTTCCAGCCCTCACCAGGTGCTAACGATGTTCCCAGCTCTTCCCAACTTGCAAGCTCTTTCATTGTTATTCTCTGCTAAGTTTTCCAAGCCCTAAGTCTTTGCAGGGTTTTTTCCACTGCTCTACTTGCTCCAAATGTTTCTTCCCAGGTGCTCACAATGTTCTCTTACTGGCTTGCAAGCTCTTTCGTGGTTACTCTCTCCCAATAAAGTTTATTTTTCTAACCAGGGGATAAAATAATGTGCTGAAATTGACCAGATTGCTGGCCAGATGAATATCTAGTGAGCAAATTCTTTTCCTTATTTTCCTCCCCAAAAACTAATGTGCGTCTTATACTCTGAAAAATACAGTAATTCATAGTTAACTCAAGACTTTCAGGGAGTTGGAGAAAGCAGACTTCCAGAGCCCCCCCCCCGGCCCCCCTTACCAATGCCAGCTCCGGGTCAGCGCTGGGATCCACGCCAAACTCGAAGTCGCTCGCCCCCAGGCCCAGCATGGCCCCTCCCTCTCCGGCCAAGATGGGGGAGCTGATGAGGGCGTCGGCCAAACTCGGCCCAGGAGGCACCGTGACCAAATGGGAACCGGTGCCATCTTTGCCATTCAGGGTGTTGATGAACGCCGTGAGCTTGTCGGTGTTGGCCTCCTAGAGATCCAAGGGAGGGAAAGAGGGAAGGTTGGGGAGATTAAATCATCACCCCCAACAACCTGACTTGCAAAACCCCAAAACACACATGCAAACTGGGCGAAAACCAGCGAATGCGTGAGAGATCTTGGAATCTTTGTGGACAACCAACTAAACATGAGCCAATAATGTGCAGCGGTGGCTAAAAAAGCCAACACAATCTTGAGCTGCATCAAGAGAGGAATTCACTCCAAGACAAGGGAGGTGCTAATACCACTAGTTAGGCCACACCTGGAGTAGTGCATTCAGTTCTGGTCACCACACTACAAAAGAGACATCGATGCTCCAGAAAAAGGGCAGGAGAGAGCAACCAGAATGAATAAAGGGACTAGAAACTAAAACACACCAGGATCTGGGCAAAGAAGAGGCCCAGGGGGGGACAGGATAGCAGTCTACAAATACTTTGGGGGCTGCCACAGGGAGGAGGGGGTCACATTATTTCCCAAAGCAACAGAAGGCCAGACAAGGAGCAACGGTTGGAAGCTGACCAAGGAGAGATTCAACCTGGAACTAAGGAGGGACTTTCTGACGGTCAGAGCGATCGGCCAGTGGGACAGACATTGCCCGCAGAGGCGGTGAATTTAATTATTTATTCATTAATTCATTAATTCGACTTCCATGCCGCCCAATCCTGGAGGACTCGGAGCGGCTTATAACAATAATAAAAAATACAATATAAATAGATACAAAGGGATGAAAAAGAACTCGAACATTATCTAAAAACTAAAACCCCATTAAAAAGTTATTTTAAAAAAAGGGAATGACCCAACACTTGTGACCTTCAAGCAACGAATGGACGGCTATTGGACCAGCGTGATGGAGGGTGTCCTGCACCAGAAGTGGGTTGGACTAGATGACCTGCAAGGTCTCTCCCAATGCTAATAATAAACAAACGAATAAAACCTTGGGGGTCCCCTCACCTCTTCTCCAAAGTTGATGATGTCCACGTTGACTTTCTCCTTCTTCAGACGTTTGGCCAGTTTCACCAGCTGTAAATAAAAGAGGCGTTTGGAGTGCTTGAAAGGGGGGGGGGGGGGATAGCAGGATGAACCCTGGATAGGAAAATCCCTTTGGGAAAATCCTAAGGAATCCCAGCTACAGGGGGGAAGGAATGCGGGGTGATTTGTCTTTATTTTATTTTATTTATTGTTTTATTAATTGGATTTCTAGGCCACCCCTCTCATGGAAACCTAGAGGATTGACGGCAGAAAAAGACCTCCTGGTCCATCTAGTCTGCCCTTATCCCATTTCCTGTATTTTATCTTACAATGGATCTATGTTTATCCCAGGCCTGTTTAAATTCAGTGACTGTGGATTGACCAACCACGTCTGCTGGAAGTTTGTTCCAAGCATCTACTCCTCTTTCAGTAAAATCATATTTTCTCACGTTGCTTCTGATCTTTCCCCCCAACTAACCTCAGATTGTGTCCCCTTGTTCTTGTGCCCACTTTCCTATTAAAAACACTTCCCTCCTGGACCTTATTTAACCCTTTAATATATTTAAATGTTTCCATCGTGTCCCCCCTTTTCCTTCTGTCCTCCAGACTAGACAGATGGAGTCCCTGAAGTCTTTCCTGAGAAGTTTTATGCTTAAGACCTTCCACCATTTTTGTAGCCCGTCTCTCCAAGGACTCAGGGCGGCTCACAACATATAATAAACAATACCTTGAATCCAATTAAATTAATTAAAAATCTAAAACACCCAAAAAGCATAAACCCCCTCCTCCCTAATCATTCCATATACAGTGATCCCCCGCTCATTGCGAGGGTTCCGTTCCAGGACCCCCCGCAACGAGCGGGTTTTCGCGAAGTAGCGCTGCGGAAGTAAAAACACCATCTGCGCATGTGCAGATGGTGTTTTTACTTCCGCAGCGCTAGCGAGGAGCCGAAGATTGGGGGCGGGGCGGCTGTTTTAAAACGTCGCCGCCGACATGGGGGGCTCGCTAGCACCCCCCCGAACCCCCAACCCGGGTTTGGGGGGGTGCTAGCAAGCCCCCCATGTCGGCGGGGATGTTTTAAAACACCCGCGCGGCTTTCCAATGAGTCCCGAAGACAAACGCGGAAGTTTGCCGTTTGTCTTCGGGACTCATTGGAAAGCTCCAATCGTTTTAAAACAGTTGCGCCGTTCTCCGTTGACTCCGGGCGAACTTCCCCGCTTTAGGAGTCAGCGGAGAACGGCGCGCCTGCTTGGCTTCGCTCGCCGCTGCAGCCAACGCGCGCTACGATCTTCCGGGCCAGCCAGGCTCAGTCACGGAAGGCAGCCGCTTGGCCCGGGATGCTGGGCCGAGAGGAGCCGGGCTTGAAGATCGCAGCGCGCGTTGGCTGCGGTGGCGAGGGCTTGCGATGGAGGGTGGAGGAAGCGGCCATGGGAGGGCGAGCTGCCTCAGGGAGGAGGATCGGGCGGGACCAGGTGGGGGCTAGAATTTCTCCGCTGGGAAGAAGCGGCCAGGGCGAAGGGCGGGCGAGCGGCGAAGGGCGGGCGAGCGGGTGCTGGGGAGGGCTTCTCGCCCTCCCGCCAGCAAGAGGGGGAGCGAACGGCGTGGGCAGGCGAAGGGCGGGCGAGCGGCAGCAAGGAGTTTGCGTGGGCGGTGGGGAAACTCCTCGCTGACGCCAGCAAGAGGGGGAAGACCCAGGGAAGCCGCCCAGCAGCTGATCTCCCGGTTGCCATCTACGCATGCGTGCCCATAGAAAAAACGGGCACGCATGCGTAGATGGTATTTTGACTTCCGGGTTGAAAAATCGCGAAGTACCCTGTTCGCAATGGTTGGGGACGCAATAAACGGGGGATCACTGTACTCCCCTTTCTCTCGACATGTTCACTGGCCAGGGGGCAAGAATCTAATGGCTCCAGGCCTGGCGGCATCAATGAGTCTTCAGACTCTTACGGAAGGCGAGGAGGGTGGGGGGCAGCACGAATCTCGGGGGGGGGGGGTTGATTTTGTTACATGCTGTTAGTTCTGCAGCATTTTAGAAATTTATTTATTGCTGCATTTTTGTTGTTGCTGAATTTCACCACTGTTAGCCAATCTGAGAATCCTTATTGGAGTGAGCAGCAGGGACCCAGGGGAAGAGCCTTCTCTGTGGTGGCCCCGGCCCTCTGGAACCAACTCCCCCCAGAGATTAGAATTGCCCCCACCCTCCTTGCCTTTCGTAAGCTGCTTAAAACCCACCTCTGCCGCCAGGCATGGGGGAACTGAGATACTCTTTCCCCCTAGGCCCTTACAATTTTATGCATGGTATGTCTGTATGTATGTTTGGTTTTTATAATAATGGGTTTTTAATTGTTTTTAGTATTGGATTATTATTATATGCTGTCTTATTATTGCTGTGAGCCGCCCTGAGTCTCCGGAGAGGGGCGGCATACAAATCCAATAAATAAATAAACAAACTACAAAGAATAAATAAATATAAATAATTTGGAGACTCTCTCTCTCTCTCTCTCTCTGGGGAGTGTGGCTTCTACGTGTTGGAAACCCCTGGTCGTACTTTGCCTTTTGTGCCACTCACATCCTTCTCGTTGTCTTCCACGGGGCTCCCCACGAAGGCAATGATGCGCATTTTGTGGTTTTTCCCCTGGCGGTGCTTCAGAGCCAGCTGGAAAGGAAGGAACGGGGTTTTTTTTAAGGGCGGGGTGGTGGCCCCCTTCCACCCCCACCACCCACCCCCATTTCTGCTCGGCCCTGGCTGGGATCTCTGCGTCAACGCCCAAGAAGGGCGAAAGGAGACCCTCTCGGCAAACCCCTGCCAGGTTTGGAAAGTGGGGCTGCCTAGAATGTCCACCCCTCCCCAACCCTTCGTTCACTGCAGGGGTTCTCAGCCTTTCCTAATGCCGCGAACCCCTTAATACACTTCCTCGTGTGGTGGTGGCCCCCAACCATGAGTCCAGGGCCAATTCTCCCAACAGAGTTTGAAGCTGATTGGCAGGAAGGCAGAGAAGAGAATTAGGGGACTGGAGGCTCAAACATATGAAGAACGGTGGCAGGAACTGGGTTTATGTCTAGTTTAATGAAGAAAAGGACCAGGGAGACAATAATGGCAGCCTTCCAGTATCTCAGGGGTTGCCCCAAAGAAGAGGGAGTCAAGCTATTCTCCAAAGCAAAAGAGGAAGAAAGGAAGGAAAGAGAAAGGAAAGAAAGAAAGAAAGAAAGAAAGAAAGAAAGAAAGAAAGAAAGAGAAGGACCAGGGGAGACACGATAGCAGCCTTCCAGTATCTCAGGAGTTGCCCCAAAGAAGAAGGAGTCAAGCTATTCTCCAAAGCACGTGAGGGCAGAACAAGAAGCAATGGGTGGAAACTAAACAAGGAGAGAAGCAACTTAGAACTAAGGAGAAATTTCCTGACAGTCAGAACGGTTGATCAGTGGAACAGAAGTTGTGAAGGCTCCAACACTGGATGTTTTTAAGAAGATGTTGGATAACCTTTTGTCTGAAGTGGTGTAGGGTTTCCTGCCTAAGCAGGGGGTTGGACTAGAAGACCTCCAAGGCCCCTTCCAACTCTGTTGTTGTTGTTGTTGTTATTATTATTATTATGTCTAGGAGATCCCAGTAGGCACAGTCAAGGCAAGACTCTGCATGGGGAGAGACCTGGGCTACAGGAGGGGGGAGACTTACGTGAGCCACTCGGATCCCGGTGCAGAAGGTGATCCTCCCTCTGGGCTGCACCGAATGCAGCTTGGACAGGATCCGGCCTGTGTCCGGCGTCAGGGTGGTCAGCACCTCACAGTTGCTGCGACGCAAACCAGCCAAGGTTAAAAAAAATAAAGGAGACCCCAGGGAGATCCCGGAAAGGTAGGATGAGCAGGTGGGGATAAAGGCAGAGGGGAGGAGACTAGGCAGGAGGGCGTTATAGACTCCCAGCCCCCCCCCCGAAGGTCATCCATCCCACCCCCTCCAAGGCCAGGAGGGGCGTCCGAGGGACCCACTTGGCCAGCGTGATGAGCCCCACGTTGTTCTCCGGGTTGGAGCGGGTCTTGGAGTGGCAGACGATGTTGACGGCATCCTGCTGCGCCTGCAGGCGACTGGGCAGGAAGTCCCCGTTGCGCATGTACTCGCTGTTGTCCACACTGAGGATAGAGGGAAGGGGGAGGCGGGGGGGCTTAGAGAGGGGCCACTTGGGGGGGAGGCTGTGTTCCCCTCCCGCCTTGGGGGAAAAACCCCAGAGATCCCCACCATGGGAGAAAAGAAAGGAAGGCCATCCCCCCAGCCCTCTCCCCTCCCCCTGCTCCCATGCCCAAAGTGGGGGAGAAGGAAGGGGTCCACACTCCTCTCCCCTCCCCTCACTCCATCTCAGGGAAACCCTCTCCTGCCCTACAAACAAGGGAGAAGGAAGGGGGGCGACCATCCCAAGGGGATCCCCTTCCCCACCCCCTCTTGCCTCTCCCCCCAGCCCCCTATGACAAGGGAACCCTCCCCCGCCCCCCATGCGTGGGAGAAGGAAGGGGGGGCGTCCCCCCTGAGGGGACCTCTCCCCCACCCTGGAGCCCCCACCCCCAGCCGTGACTCAGGGAAGCCCTCCCCCCCCCGTGGGGGAGAAGAAAGAGGGACCCTGCCCCTCCCAAGGGACCCCCTCCCCCACTCCATCCTGCAGGGGAGAAGGGGGGCGTCCCCCCAGCGGACCTCTCCCCCCACTCCGGTGCCCCCAGCCCCCACCATGACTCAGGGGAACCTTCCACTGTGGGGAAGAAGTTAGGGAGGCCGTCCACCCCCGAGGGGACCACTCCCCACCCGGAGCCCCCAGCCGTGACTCAGGGAAACCCTCCCCCACCCCACCCCGCGGGGAAGGAAAAAGGGGGCCCCTCCCCCCACTCTGCAGCCCCCAGCCCCAGCCATGACTCATGGAAACCCTCCCACCGTGGGGGAAAAGAAAGGGGGACCCTCCCCTCCCAGGGGACTCCCACCCCCCTCCTTCCCCTCCCGCGCCCCCAGCCCCCACTATGACTCAGGGAAACCCTCCCCTATCCCTCCCCCTAATAGGGCGCCCCCAGCCCTCGCCGTGACTCATGGAAACCTTCCTCTGCCCCCCCCCCCCGCGTGAGAGAAGAAAGGGGGTCCGCCCCCCCCCACAGGGAACCCCCTCCCCCACCCCTCCTTTCGCCCCTCCCCCCCTCCGGCGCCCCCCACTCCCCGCCATGACTCAGGGAAACCCTCCCCCGCCCCTTCTTCCGCTCCTGCCCCTCCCCCGCCGGCCCCCTCGCCCCCCCCCCCCGACGCTCACCAGACCATCGTGCTTTCCAGCACCATCGCGGCCCCTTTGCTCGCCCCACCGGCGCCCCCCGACTCGGCTTCCGGCCTCTGCCCTCTCCGGCCGACCGGCCGCTACCTCCCGCCACCAATCAGCGCCGCTCTTCTTGGCAGGTCCACGGCGCGGGGCATGTCGGGAGGGGTTATCTTGGCGCCTGCGCAGTGGCTTCCGTGGGCGGAACGCGCAGGCGCCGACTTTGTGGCATGAGGGCCATGAATTCAACAGCTATCACGGCCATATTTATTTATTTATTTATTATTTATTCGATTTTTTTTTTAATGCCGCCCTTCTTACTCTTAGGCGGCTTACATGTTAGCAATAGCATTTTTTTTTTTAAAGCCAGCATATTTCTCCCACAATGCAGGTCCTTCTTTGACCCACCCCGGA
Source organism: Erythrolamprus reginae (assembly GCF_031021105.1). Lineage (NCBI taxonomy): Eukaryota > Metazoa > Chordata > Lepidosauria > Squamata > Dipsadidae > Erythrolamprus > Erythrolamprus reginae. Next base: position 15,805,314 of record NC_091962.1, on the reverse strand, counting down.
AGGATGGAAGGCGGAGTCCACCTTGAGCCGGTGGGGAGATTTGAACCGCTGACCTGCAGATCTAGCAGTCGGGCCTGCAATGCCGCACTCTCTACCCGCTGCGCCACCTCATACTCAGATTGCATGAATTTTATATGTATGCGTGTTGACAGGTTAGTTACTAGGGTTTTTAATTAAGATTTCTATAGTTTAGCTTTTATATTTGACTTCTTCTTATCGCCTTTTGTAATTTTAGACTGTTGTAAGGCGCCCCGAGTCCTTCGGGATTGGGAGGCGATGTTGACTAAGCGATGTCGTTTGGCGGGACCCAGAAGAGCCTTCTCCGTGGTGGCCCCGACCCTGTGAAACCAGCTCCCCCCAGAGATCAGAGTTGCCCCCACCCTCCTTGCCTTTCGCAAGCTCCTTAAAACCCACCTCTGTCTCAGCCATGGGGGAATTGAAATTTCTCTTCCCGTTAGGCTTATAGAATGTATACATGGTATGTTTGTATGTATGAGTGGTTTCTTAAATTGGGGGTTTTTAGATTGTTTTTAATATTAGATTTGTTCACATTGTCTTTTTATATTGTTGTTATCTTAGCCGCCCCTAGTCTTCGGAGAGGGGCGGCATACAAATCTAATAAATAATAATGCAGAATCACTTTTTGTATTTATTGTATTATTGTTTTTGTAAAAGAGACTGGAAATTAATAAATTCTATTTAAAGGGGGGGGGGGGTCAAATAAAGATATAGTCTACATGCACAGAGTTCCTGGAGAGGGGAGGCATATATGTAAATCCCTTTGGCATTCAAGCAAAAAACTCCCCCGGAGATTCCCAATGCCCCTCCCTTTCCAAAAGGCCTTAAAAACATGGGCTTGCTGCCTTTATTCATTGTATACTGTTTTTATCCTACACTGCCCAGAGCCTGTTTGGAGACGGGCAGCTTATGAATCGAATAAATTGAATTAAATCAAATCACTGGTCTAGGAGTTCTGCCACACGAATCCCAGCGGTCGATTAGGCCCCACAGCCGATTTAGGTCCCGGCGACTAAACAATGCCTGGTGGGACCCAGGGGAAGTCTTCTCTGTGGCGGCCCCAGCCCTGTGGAATCAACTCCCCCCAGATTCAAACTGCCCCCTCCCTCCTCGCCTTCCGCAAGTCCCTGAAGACTTATCTATGGCGCCAGGCATGGAACAATTAATGTATCCCCTTCTCTGACCATTATGTGTGGTTATGATTGTATAGTAATGATTGCTTTTTAAGATAGGGGGGGGGGGGGTTTAGTTATAGTTTTTTAATCATTGGATTTCAGGAGGGAAGTGTTTTTAATAGAAAAATGAAGACAAGAACAAGGGGGCACAATCTGAAGTCAGTTGGAGGAAATATCAAAAGCAACATGAGAAAATATTTGACTGAAAGAGGAGTAGATGCTTGGAACAAACTTCCAGCAGACGTGGTTGATCAATCCACAGTGACTGAATTTAAATATGCCTGGGATAAACATAGACCCATCCTAAGATAAAATACAGGAAACAGGATAAGGGCAGACTAGACAGACCAGGAGGACTTTTTCTGCCGTCCATCTTCTATGTTTCTATGTTTTTTATATGATGTAAGCCGCCCCGAGTCCTTGGAGAGGAGCGGCATATAACTTTAATAATAATAATAATAATAATAATAATAATAATAATAATAATGAACAAAGTCGGAGATTGTCCCATGATGCAGAGCATCAACAGAGGCACCACACTGTGAGCTCACACACCTCTATTTTTTGAGGGGCTTCCAATCTGCAATCAGTTCCCACTTTGTGCCCCCCTCCGAAGTCCATAACCACTCTTCTCCCCCCCCCCCTCAAAACCCCCCTGCCCCTCAATTTACAATGCCGTTGATGCAGTCCGAAAGTCGATTTCCCTGGGGGGGCGAAGAGAGAGAGAGAGAGACACGACCAAAGCCGGACTTGAAATAGAAGTTTATAAATTACAAACGTTTGTGGCAGGACACTTCCAAGCCCAGTCTAATGTAGACATTTCCCTTAACATGTATGTAACAGTTTTAAAGGGGAGATTGAAAGGCTCGAGTTTAACAAAGACCCCCCCCCTCCTTGGCCCACATACATGCAAATGGAGGGGGGGCTCTCACGGGGAATCCTCGGAGATTACACAGGATTGTCTGAGACCCAACGGATGCCCCCTGTTCCCCTTTTCAAATCCTTTTCTCCAAAAATAAAATATTTGGCCGTTGATTTACCCTGGTGTCACCTTCATTTTGAGGACTGAGTTGTCCTCCTCTGCAGCCGACGTTCAACGCTGGGCTCTTGGACGTTAAAACGCTCCCCAAAAATACCTATTAAAACCCCACCGGGAACACATATTTTCCCCCCTTCCTTGCTGACTCTCCTCCCAAATTACAGGAAGAAAAATCTATATTCTCTCTCCTCCCAGGCAGTGATGTGTCCCTCCTGACAACACCTGGGATAAAAACCACTCCCAAGGATTCTTCCTATTTTCAGGGGGCCAGGAAAACCCGTGCTTGGTGTATGGAGCCAAGTGGCCACCTCCGAATGCAACTTGAAAGGGGTGGGGGGCAAGAAACACCCCTCCGTCTGCACCAAAGGATTCTTTAAAAAAAAAAAAGGTTATTAGCCAGAGAAGGGAGGTCGGAGGCTGGAAAAGCCTGAAGCCTTTTTCCTTTTAAGAAGCTTCTCCAAAGGGGCTTTAATACTGAAATCTCCCACTGCCACCACAAGGCCCCCGGGAGGTTTGGTCCGTTGGTGCAATACTAAAAACCACCGGGAAAACCAGTGGGCTTGGCAGCATGGAGCGAAGCAGCCCTGCCAGGACTCCGGCACCCATCGTTCTGGGGAGGTCCAGAAATCTAGCCTGGGCTGCCCAATGAGGGTCACAAATGTCTTTGGGGGGAGGGAGAGATGGGTGTGGGGGTCTCCTGACCCATCATCCACCACGATACAGCTCTGAAAACAGGGGTCTCTGTTGTCCGTCCCCCCCCCGCGCCCCACATCCTGGCCTTAGCCAGCTGCCTTTCAAAAAAAAATAAGACCCCCCCCCCGCCCAAAATGACAATGCAGGAGAGAAGAACCATGGCTGTACTTTAGGAAACTAAAAAAATGACTTTTCTCTTTTTCGGATCTTCTCCAAATGGACAACATCCCTTTCCACTCCCAGCCCCCCTCCCATGAGGAGGAAGCGAGTATGGAATGGTCATTGGGGGGGGGGGGTGCTATGCCAGTAACCCCCCCTCTCCTGCGAAGCCCCCCAGGCTGGGCCGCTCTGTCTCCTCCGCCCAGGCTGGGGGGGTGGGGGGGCTGGATGCTTTCCACGAGCCCCTGTGCCCCTGGAGCTGGTGGGGGGGGGGGCTGAGGGGACCCCCCCTGGGCCTCCTCTTTCAGTCTGCTCAGTTCAAAGGAGTTTGTGGCGTCAGCAGTTCCAAGGGGGGGGGGGGCTGGTCCACCCACCCACCCACCCCTGCCGCAAAGAGAGTGTAGAGAAGAATTTCCGCTCTTGGAGGGGGGGCTGGCACTTTCACTGGAAGAGGAAAAAAAGGAAGGAAGGAAGGATGGAGGGTCAGATCAGGGTGCTGCTGTCGGACCCCCCCCCCCCAAAATACCCACCCAAAGCAGGGGAGGGGGCTGAGAAGGAAGGAAGGAAAGAGACTCACGCAGTTGATCTCTGTTTCGGCCAAATCCCCCAGTTGCTGCATCATCACCTCCGAAGGCTGCTCGGTGACTGAAGGGCTGGGGGGAGCACTGGAGGGGGGGGGGAAGAGAGAGAAGCAGAGGATGAGTGGAAGGGGGGGGGGGCGCCTCCACCAAACCTCAAACTGGACCGAACTGGTCTTTGGTGGCCCTTGGAACATCCTTGCCCAAAAGCCACAGCTGTCCACGTGGTTCGCCTTAAGCTATTTGGGGCGGAGATGAGCTCGGGGAGAGGGGAGACCAAGAGGAGATCTCTCTCTCACACACACACAGGGTGTCCTGCTCCTGTACCACAAAACACAACCCCTACACCCACCCCCAGGTGCCATCAAGAACCCTACTTGTAAGCATCCTGGACTATCGAGCTCCGTGGGCAACTCGTCTGATCTGGCAAACTCTCAGATCTCTGACCTTGGGTGGGTGGGTGGGGGTCTCCAGTCTTCCCCCCCCCCACTCACCTTTCCAGATGGAAGACAGCTGGGTCCTTGGGGGTGTCCGGTGGGGCCGCTTCTGCCCCCATTGAGCTGTAGGGAGAAAAGAGGGGACGAGAGCGTTGGGTGGGTCAATGGGTGACCTAACCAGCAATGCGTGTTTGGAGGAAATGGCCCAGTGGGACTTGAAGGGCTCGGGCTGCAATTGGCCACAAAAGGGAGACAGATGTGCTGATCTCTGTTGTGTTGCACTGTATTGTTGGTTGTTGGTGGCTACTGCAGTTAGTCTTTGTAATTTATTTATTATTATTTATTATTTGGATTTGTATGCCGCCCCTCTCCGAAGACTCTATACTGCTGTGTGCTATATTGTTGTGTACTAATAATACACTATGTACTGTATCCTATACTATATGAATATATTGCTGTGTGCTAATAATATATTGTGTACTATGTCCTATACCTGGGGTCCCCAAACTTTTTACACAGGGGGCCAGTTCACTGTCCCTGGGACTGTTGGAGGGCCAGACTATAAAAGAAAACTATGAACAAATCCCTATGCACAATGCACATCCCTTATTATAAAGCAAAAAACAAAACGGGAACGTGCTATTTAGAGGGGGGAGAAGGTCTGAAATTCATATATGAAATTCATAACGGTTAATAAGTTAGAAATATAATGGGTGTTGCACTTTTTGAAGGAACATTAAGGAGGAAGTTTAATTTAAAAAATGAATGTAACTGGATGACAAAATTAGAAAAAAAAACTTTTGCAACTTTTTTGATGATTGATATTAGTTACTAACAAAATACCGCATTTTGTTCATGGAAAATTAGAGGGTACACTGTGTTGTTGGAATGTATGTTGAGAGAAAAAATTTAAAAAATTACACCCCCACCCCCAAAACAGTCCTTCCTTCCTCTGTCCCTCCATTCATTTCATCCTTCCTTCCTCTCCACTTCTCCTTCCCTCCCTCTCTTTCCCTTTTCTTTCTCTCTCTCTTTTCCCTGTGCTCTTGTCACTCACCGGTGGGCCGGAGAAATGGCCTTAGTGGGCCGCCTGTGGCCCGTAGTTTGGGGACCGCTGTCCTATACTATATGAATATATTGCTGTGTGATAAATATTGGTCCAAGTACGTGCTGTGTGTGAACCATTGGTCAATGGGTTGCATTATGGTCTTGTGTGGAACTGTCTGTAATATCAATGGTTAGTGCTGTGTGTTAAGAACTGTATATGATTGCTTGAATTGGACATGTATGACTGTAGATGCTGGTTAATCTCATGTATACAACCACCACTGCCACATGTGCTCTGCTTGAAGTTTGGTATTCTAACATTGGCTTTGACCTCATTGTGGGATGCTAACACAGACGGAACCCCAGGCCTATCTCCCCCCCTCCCCTCCCCCAATGAAGCAGCCCTCCGAAATCTCCCCACAGGGTGGACAAGGCCATTCTGCCCCCTGTCCGGGCACCCCAGGGACCCCCCGCCCCCCCGGGGAAACCTTGGCCTTGTCGGGAGCAGCAACTGACCGATTGGCTGGAGAGCTGTGCCCGGGGCTGCCCAGCGAAGAAGTGGACAAGGTAGTGGCTGCCGAGTCGCTGTTGGCCTCTTCGACGGGGGGCGTGTGGGGGAGCAAGTCGGGGCGCCCCAGCTGGGAACCTGAGGAAGGGGAACGGAGGGGAATCGTTGCTGCAGTTTTTTAAAAATATATTTTATATTTCCAAATTTTTAAAAACGACATTTCTATAGTTTAAGAACACAGATCTATGCCCATTTTTCTCCCCGAGTTTGCTATATTTCTTATAATCACCTCTTTAGAAGAACATGTATCACAAGGCCTGTTTATACCTTTCTCGTTTCTGTATTTCACATCTGATGTGATTGAATTGTTACGATCGTTTTTTTAAACATTGGGTTTTTAGATTGTCATTTTAAATTTAAATAGATTTGCCTTAATACAGCTTATCCTATCTGCATTAAGACTGTACGGATAAATGAATATACAATTATTGTATTATATTAATACTTAGATATATACACTGCTCAGAAAATATAAAGGGAACACTCCAAGAACACACCCTAGATCTGAAAGAATGAAACATTCCCATTGAATCCTTTGTTCTGTACAAAGTTGAATATGATGACAACTTGTGACATGGATTGTCCATCAGTGTTGCTTCCTAAGTTTGATTTCACAGAAGTTGGATTGACTTGGAGTGATATTTTATTTATTTATTTTATTTGTTTATTAGATTTGTATGCCGAAGACTCAGGGCGGCTCACAACAGCAATAAAAACAATATAGCAGTGGAACAAATCTAAGGTTAAAAACATATAAAACCCTATCATTGCTTAAAGACCAAACAGCAACATTCATACCAAACATAAAACTAAGTATTAAAAAAAAGCCTGGGGGAAAAGTGTCTCAACTCAACTCAAATATTTAGAAATATATACAGTATATGCTATTTACAACAGCACGAAGCTTACAACTTCAGCCTGATGATGGTGAATGTGATTTCACCGAAACGTCGCATAGACACTCAAAACATTACATGGGGCAAAACCCCGAACTCAGAACAATCTACATGTATATATATATTAAGCAAAGGTGTTATAATTAAGATGTACAAATTATGGCAACTGAAAATAGATAAAAATATTAAATAAGCATAAAAAATATTGTAAAAAAGTCACACAACCTAACAGACCATACATAAAAAAAAACCCATAGTAGCTAAAGTTATTTATTTATTTATTCGATTTTTATGCCGCCCTTCTCCTTAGACTCAGGGCGGCTTACAACATGTTAGCAAAAGCACTTTTTTTAACAGAGAATCAGCCTATGGCCCCCACAGTCCGGGTCCTCATTTGACCCCCCTCGGAAGGAGGGAAGGCTGAGTCAACCTTGAGCCGGTGATGAGATTTGAACCGCTGACCTTCAGATCTACAAGTCAGCTTCAGTGGCCTGCAGTACAGCCCTCTACCTGCTGCGCCACCACGGCTCATTGTATAAATGTATGTATAAATGCTTTGTTTTCTTTTTTCTTAAACAAAAAGAGGGCTGCAGACAAGCCCCCCCCCCCCCCACACACACCTGGTTCCATCTCAGCCTCAGTTGTGACTTGGACTTTGGTCTCGCTCAGCGCCTGGGCAGGGGTCCCAGTCTGGCCGGGCCGTCGAGGGGGCCCCATCCCAGAGCGGCTCTTCTTCGAAGGGGAGGATCTCACTTTGGGGGGGGGGAGAAAAGGCAGCGAGGTCAGAGGTGGGAAGGGCTCGGGACACAGAGGAGGGGACGGGGAGGAGAGAAGACCCCCACCCCCCAAAGGAGACTCACGAGGAATCTTCTTGAAGACCGCCTGGCACATGAAGCGCTGGAACCTCTCGGCGTAAAAGCTCGGCCGGTGGACGGAGACCGTGTCCTGCAGGGAAGCGGGCGGAAGTCAGGACCCCAAAAGAAATCAGGGGTACAGTGGGGGGGGGGATCTGCCTCCCCCCCCCAAAAAAATCTCTGTTTTCTCCCATTTTTCTCCATGCAAAGGCCATTTCTTCAACAACAACAACCATCGCATTGTTTTAGGACTTGCGATTATTGTTTTTTAAAATAATCTTTATTAATTTACATTTTTTTAAAAACCCAAATACAACGACAAAACAGAACACAACTTATACAGCAAGGGTCCCCAAACGTGGCCACTTTAAGGCTTGTGGACTTCAACTCCCAGAATTCTCCAGGCAGCATAGCTAGAGACTTCTGGGAGTTGAAGTCCACAAGTCTTAAAGTGGCCAAGTTCGAAGGCCTCTGTTATACAGACATACAGATGTCACCATTCACCATTACAAGGATATATCAAGTCTTAAACACTCAACAATTTTACACGCCTGCCAATCTCCCTGTTGGTGGACATCAGTGTTACAGCTTTTTTTAAAATCAGCCTCCTAGTTTTACATGGCTATATTATATCATCGTTACCTAAATCTTATTGGTTTCAGTCGTGTTATTGAAGTCATAAATTCTCCAAACTTCATTGCTAGATGACAATTTTTTAATTATTATTTTGTATATCTAACAAACGAAAGGAATAACAAGGTTTTTTTTTTCCCTGGTACACTTTCAAATTGGGGGGGGGGGGGAAACTTGATTGTATTACAGATATTTAAGCCTGCGGGTATCGTTAGCCGCCCTGAATCCTGTTGAAAGTTTATATAAAATATATAAACAATAAGATAAATAAAACCCGGGCTCTTACCCCATCGTGAACGAGGGCTTTCAGGAGTGCTCCAGCTTCTTCATGAACCTGGAGAGGAAAGCGTTGCCTTTAGACAGAGGCCGGTGGGGCTCCCCTGCGTTCCGGCCTCTTCCCACCACTCCCCTGCCACCCCTCATCCCCTGCTCCGGCCTCCTTCCACCACCAGCCACAAAGCCTCCGCGTCCTTCCTTTCTTTTCCTTCCTTTCTCTCTCCCTTCCTTCCTTCCTCTTCCTTCCTTCCACTCTCTTGCCTTCCTTCCCATCTTTCTTTCTTCCCGTCTTTCTTTCTTTCTCTTCCTTTTTCCCTCCTTCCTTCCACTCTCTTGCCTTCCTTCCTTCCCCTCTCTTTCTTTCCTTCCTTCCTTCCTCTCTCTTTCTTTCCTTCCTTTCCTCCTTCCGCCCCGTCTTTCTTTCTTTCTTTCCTTCCTTCATTCCCTCCTTCCTTCCGCTCTCTCTTTCCTACCTGTCTTCCCTCCTTCTTTCCACCCTTCCCCTTTCCTTCCTTCCTTCCCTCGCTTCTTCTTTCACCTCTCTCTCTCTCTCTCTTTCCTTCCTTTCCTCCTTCCTTCCTCTCTTCCTTTCTTCCCATCTTTCTTTCCTTCCTTCTCTTCTTCCTTCCTTCCTTTCCTACCTGTCTTCCCTCCTTCTTTCCACCCTTCCCCTCTTTCCTTCCTTTCTTCCCTCGCTTCTTCCTTCACCTCTCTCTCTCTACCTTCCTTCCCTCTCTCTTCAACTCTCTCTCTCTTGCCTTCTATGCTGCCCAATCCCTGGGGGCTCAGAGAGGGGGAGAAGGGCTGGGCGCAGGGGGTCCCGACCGAGGGCTGATGTCCCGGCTGCCTTTACCTGTAGGACTGCAGCACGTCGATGATCCCCACGTAGAGGAGCAACCTTTCCCCCTTAGCATTGCGGGCCGGGATGCCCCCCATCCTGCAGGGGAGAGGAAACAGAGGCAGAGCGTGGGTGGGTGGGTAGGGTGGGGGGCTCAGGCTGGAGCCAGGGGCGGCTGGAAGAAGATCCCCATTACACACACACACACACACACACCCTCCAAGGATACCAGAGGAAGCTTCCCTGGACCCTCCAGAGTCCAACAGGAAAACCGGAAGTCCCTTTTTCTGAAGTTTCTCAGGGCCTTCTCTGAGTGGGCCCCCGCGGGGGGGGTGTCTCTCTGGCCGCTGCACTTACTGGTCGTCGGTCTCGATGGTGCCCCCCCTGCGGGCCTCCCCCTGGATGGCCTCCATGGCGGTGGAGTAGAGGGCCCGCTGGCCGGCCGGCCGCCTGGTGTCCGCGAGGGAGGCCCCGTCCGCCACCGCCCGTTCTCGCTGGGCCAGGTCCATGTTGTGAACGGCCACCAGCAGGCTGTAGTCCATGATCTTGAAGCTCTGCAGGACCTGGAGAATTGGGGAGGGGGGGAGTCAGCCGAAAAGAAGGAAGGTCCTCAATGAAGGCGCGAGGGGGCCTGATCCTGCCAGGTCCAGGCTGGGCTCCCACCGCTCCCTTTCCCCGGCTCAGGTGAGTAGAGAAGGAGAAGGAAAGGTGGGCTTTGCCCCAGGACATTATAAAAGCCACCTCTCTCTACCTATCTACCTACCCATCCATCTACCTATCTCCTACCTATCTATCTCCTGTCTGTCTACCTAATCTATTTCCTATCTACCTACCTACCTACCTACCTCCTGTCTGTCTGTCTCTCTATCTACCCACTTACCTATCTCCTGTCTGTCTACCTACCTACCTACCTAATCTATTTCCTACCAACCTACCTACCTGTCTACCTATCTATCTCCTGTCTGTCTGTCTACCTAATCTATTTCCTACCTACCTACCTACCTACCTCCTGTCTGTCTCTCTATCTATCTACCCACTTACCTATCTCCTGTCTATCTACCTACCTAATCTATTTCCTACCTACCTGTCTATCTATCTCCTGTCTGTCTATCTCTCTATCTATCTATCTACTACCTACCTATCTACCTACCTGTTTGTCTATCATCTATCTGGCTACCTAACTCCTGTCTGTCTCTCTCTCCATCTACCCACTTACCTATCTCCTGTCTATCTACCTACCTAATCTATTTCCTACCTACCTGTCTATCTATCTATCTCCTGCCTATCTGTTTGTCTGTCTATTCTCTCTCTCATTTGTTTCCCTCTCTCTCTCAATCTTTCTCTCTTTTTCCCCCCACACCCTGATTAGGTGGCGCAGCAGGTAGAGGGCTGTACTGCAGGCCACTGAAGCTGACTTGTAGATCTGAAGGTCAGCGGTTCAAATCTCATCACCGGCTCAAGGTTGACTCAGCCTTCCCTCCTTCCGAGGTGGGTCAAATGAGGACCCGGATTGTGGGGGCAATAGGCTGGCTCTGTTTTTTAAAAGTGCTTTTGCTAACATGTTGTAAGCCACCCTGAGTCTAAGGAGAAGGGCGGCATAACAATCGAATAAATCAAATAAATAAATACATAAAATAAATAAATAAATTAGCCCTCCCCGTGATCTCATTTCCTTCTGGGGTCTTTCTTTCTGGGTGAGGCCAAGATTGCTTGGAGAAGCTCCCACCCTCAAAATTAAACGGGCCCCCTCCCTGCTTTCAACAGTTGGGGAAGAGACCGGAGTCACCATCGCGCCCGGCCTCTCCCGAAAACCCTCGGAGTGAGGACCCCTTTGGGGACCCCCACACTGGACGGACGGAGGGACCTACCAGGCAGTCCCTCTGCAGGGTCTTGCAGAGGGCGCTGTGCATGTCGGCGTCCAGGAAGAGCCCGTCGGGGACGTCCTGCACAAAGTCCAGGTCCTTGTACGTGGGGAAGACCTTGTCGCGCTCCTTCTGCGAGGCCCGGCGCTTGTAGGTGGAGCCCTTCAGGTCGTACTTCTGGTGCATGCGCACCGAGCGCGGAAGGAGGTTGTTCATCACCACGATGCGGATGTTCTTCCCGCCCGCCTGGACGCAGTAGAGGCCGTAGAACTTGGGCAGCAGCGTCCGGGGGTTCTGGTTCAGGTTCTGCAGGGAGGGAGGGGGAGGGAGAAAGAAGGGGGGGGTCCTTAAGGACTCACAGCCTTAAAAAGGCCTGGGGCTGTTGAGCATAATAATAATAGTAATAATAATAATAATAATAATAATAATAATAATAATAATAATAACAATAATAATAATTTATTAGATTTGTATGCCGCCTCTCTCCGAAGACTCGCGGCGGCTCACAACAATAATAAAAGCAATATTAAAGTAGAACAAATCTAATATTAAAAAACATATAAAACCCTGTCATTATTTAAAAAAACAAGCAACACATTCATACCAAACATAAAACAAAATATAAAAAAGCCTGGGGGAAAGGTGTCTCAACTCCCCCATGCCTGGCGGTATAAGTGAGTCTTGAGTAGTTTGCAGAAGACAGGGAGGGTGGGGGCAGTTCTAATCTCCGGGGGGGAGTTGGTTCCATAGGGCCGGGGCCACCACAGAGAAGGCCCTTCACTCCGCTCCAGCCAGTACTTCTGAATGACTGATGTTGGGGGTTTTTAAATTGTATTTGCAACCACTGTGTGTTTTATTGTTGGATGCTACCCTGAGTCCATTTGGAGAAGTTTAACTAAAACAAATTTGACTAAATAACTAGAAACACAGAAGACGGACGGCAGAAAAAGACCCCCTGGTCCGTCTCGTCTGCCCTATGTATTTATAGATCATTTCCTGTATTATATACGATAATAATAATAATAATAATAATAATAATAATAATAATAATAGGGTTATGTCCGGAAGCAGAAATATTTTGGTCTAGGATTCAAAACTGGTTGAAAGAAATGTTAAATTATAAATTACATAGAAACCTAGAAGATTGATGGCAGAAAAAGACCCCCTGGTCCATCTAGTCTGCCCTTATGCTATTTCCTGCCTTTTATCTTAGGATGGATCTATGTTTATCCCATAGGCATGTTTAAATTCAGTCACTGTGGATTGACCAACCACGTCTGTTGGAAGTTTGCTCCAAGCATCTACTACTCTTTCAGTCAAATAATATTTTCTCTTTCCCCCAACTGACCTCTGATTGTGCCCCCTGGTTCTTGGGTTCACTTTCCTATTAAAAACACTCCCCTCCTGAACCTTATTGAACCCTTTCACGTAACTAACTAAATAAAATAAATAAAAACTCCCCGTACAGATCCTCAGTCACCCTTTTTCTCAAAAGTTGCAGGGCCACCAAGGGACAGAGGGAGGGCCAAGGCAGGAGAGAGAGAGGGTGTGTGTGTGGGTCTCCCGGGACTGCCTCGCCCCCTCCCCCCCAAAGGAAGGCCGCCCAGCCTGGGCTTCTCACCATGTAGTATCCTGGCAGCAGCTTCTGCAGAAACTCCGCTTCCTTGTGCTGGACGGTCTTGATGATGAACTCGTCGTCGCTGGAGACGTAGAAGATGGAGCCGCTGGCGCCTGAGTTGGAGAGCTCGATCAGGGGCTCACTGCAGAGGGAGCACTACGGGGAGGGAGGGGCGGAGGGGGCATCAGGGGCTGGAAACCTCCCCCCCCCCACTCCTCTCTTGCCTCCCCCAAATTTAACTGAATTGGATAATTCAATCATTCTTTTTCCTACCTAAAAGAGGCCGACAATTCAGGTGTGTCTTATACTATGCTATATGTAGTATATATATAGTAGTATATATATATATATAAGGTAGTATATACGTATACGCTTTCTTCCCCCAAAGCTTTTTTCCCAGCCCTAACCAGGTGCTAGCAGCTTTCCCAGTGCTTACTTTGCAGGCTCTGTCATTGTTACTCTCTGCAAAGAATGTTTTCCAAGCCCTAAGTCTTTGCAGGGTTTTTTTTATTGCTCTACATGCTCCCAATGTTTCTTTCCAGCCCTAAACAAGTGCTAATAATATTCCCAGCTCTTAGTGGCTTGCAAGCTCTTTCATTGTTATTCTCTCCGAATGAAGTTTTTTTTAAAGCCCTTAACCAGGGGATAAAATAATCTGCTGAAACTGACCAGGCTAAGGACGCTGGCCAGACGAATACCTGGTAAGCAGATTCTTTTCCCTGTTTTCCTCCCCAAAAACTTAGGTGCGTCTCATACTCCAAAACATACGATAATTTAACATATTTGATTTGTGCGCCTACGAAAGGCGTCCCCATCCAAGCCAGGAGGGCTGGCCAGGGCTCAACTCACCAAGTAGTCGTCCGGCCGGATGCCGAAAAGCTCCCGGAAGTATCGGAAGGCCACGGGGGCGTACGTCTTGAAGCGGAAGTCGTTGTAGTGGTGGGCTGGGGTCAGGTTGCTGCCTTCGCTGCGGGGAAGAGAGAGGGGAGATCAGTGTCTGGAGGGAGGGAGGGGGTGGGCGGAGGAGGGGGGGGGCATGGGGACGGGGTGGGGCATCTCACCCGGGGAAGAAGATGCTCTCCACCACGTAGAAATCCTGCATCAGGACGTCACGCTCCGGCTTGGTGCTGAGGCTGCCCACCGTGTGGGTGATGCCCAGCTGGATGGCGCCTTTGAGAGCCGAGGACGTGGTCTGCGAGAGACGAGGGGGGCAGAGGAGGGGAGAAAAGGAGCCGATTTTAAGCCAGAAAAAAACCCCACGATAAATTTTTACAAAAATACATTTTTAAAATTGCTTTTTTAAAAAAATATTTTTTTAAAAAAATAAAAATTTTATCATTACATTTTATTTAATAATACATTTTGATAAATTTTATCATTACATGTTAATAATAAAAATAATTTTATTATATATAAATTATGTAGTGTGTATGTAGTATGTTTCCATGTGTGAATGGTAATGGATGATTTAACTCCATTAGTTTTTATTATAGTTTGTTATATTAATTGGATTTTTTTAGTTATGTATACTGTATATTGTTTTTTGACAAGTTGTGATCTGCATACAAATCCAATAAATAAAAAAATAAGTAAGTAAGCAACTATAAACATAGTTAACTCTTTACAAGTTTAAAATAAGAGATGCTTACACATATGATCGAAACATTTAAATATATTAAAGGGTTAAATAGGGTTCAGGAGGGAAGTGTTTTTAATAGGAAAGTGAACACAAGAACAAGGGGACACAATCTGAGGTTAGTTGGGGGAAAGATCAAAAGCAACATGAGAAAATATTATTTTACTGAAAGAGTAGTAGGTGCTTGGAACAAACTTCCAGCAGACGTGGTAGATAAATCCACAGTAACTGAATTTAAACATGCCTGGGATAAACATAGATCCATCCTAAGATAAAATACAGAAAATAGTGTAAGGGCAGACTAGATGGACCATGAGGTCTTTTTCTGCCGTCAGACTTCTATGTTTCTATGTTGTTCTTTTTTGTTTTATCTATTATGAATGTATATGTATATATTAATGCGCTCATTCTTTGAACTGAACTATAAATCTAAATTGTAATGAATACAGGTCATGACCTGTGGAGAACTATGAGATTTATTCCTTTTTTATTCTGTGAAAACCAATCAATAAACTTTAATAATAATAATAATAACAACAACATAGGAACCTAGAAGATTGACGACAGAAAAAGACCTCCTGGTCCATCTCGTCTGCCCTTACACTATTTCCTGCATTTCATCTTAGTATGGATATAATAATAATAATAATAATAATAATAATAATAATAATAATAATTGCTCAAAAGAATAAAGGGAACCCTCAATTAACCCACCCTGGATCTGAATGGATGAAATATCCTCATTGAATCCTTCGTTCTGTACGGAGTTGGAGGTGCACAGGAGCAGGTGGAATTGATCACCTGTTCAATTTCAATGGACAGTTTGATTTCACGGAAGTTTGATTTACTTGGGAGTTATATTGTGTTGTTGAAGGGTTCCCTTTATTCTCTTAAGCAGTGTATATTATATGTATGTTTTTATTAAATTAAATTAAATCCTCCTCCCATTCTTTTTGCAAACACCCCAAACACGTCCTGGCCCGCTCGGTGTTTGTTGAGCTTTGCTGAGTTTAAGCCGTTTTTGTTGCCAAACCAGCATTTTAAGGTAACTTTTTGGAGTCGGTTATCCCTGGGAAAGCCCCCCCCCCAGGTGTTACCCAGCCCTGGAACGGGGCAGAGAGGGGGGCAGGGGCAGCGCATTCAATCCCATTTAGCCCAGACTCCCCATAAACCCCTTTCGGAATCTCACAGGCAGGGTAGGACTAGCGCTGAATCCGGGCCCGCTTCTGGTAGACTGCGCTCGGAGGCCGTGAAAAAGGGGGGCACCCCACCTTCCACCTGCAGCCCACCTGGACCTTAACCCCCACTCTTAATTTTGAAGGTCCTTTGAATTTGGCTAGGCCAGCTAAGTGGCTGGACGGAGGCCGGAAGCTGATTCTTGGATGGGGGAAGTTCCTGACTGCCCCATGGTGGGGGGGGGCGGACAGGAGGGGGGGAGAACCTGGCCTGCCTCGAAGCCTGGGACTTGCCCTGCCAAAGCCTTCCGTAAATCACGGGGTGTGTTTACGTCAAAGGTGGGGCGCTTCCCTTGCCCTGGGGAATCCCCCGGAGGCTTTCGCTTCCTGCTTCCCCCTCCCGGCAACCCCAAACTCCCATCTCCCACTCTGGGGAGAGGTAGGGGGCCTAGACCCCCCCCCCAAGCCTTGAACGGTGGTGGTGGGGTTCCTTCCACTCATCTTTTTGGGGAGACCACAGCAGAATCATTTGTGCCCCGGAAAGATTTTGGGGGCAGCTCCTAATCTGGCTTCTCCCCCGCCCCATTCTAAGAAGGCCGGGTTGGGGGCACCCCTTTGCCTGCCTGAATAACAGGGGCAGGGCTTCTGCTAACCTCGGGGACCACCCTTGGCTGCCTAGAAGTGAAACTATGCCCAGATGCCTCCTAGGAGGGACTGAATTTAATTACAACTTTAATTTGCAATAAAACTTTGCATTTGCCGCATAGAAAAAACATATCCCACAAACCTCTACAATAATATTATGATTTATCATTGATAAAAGGGTGAACAAATCCAAACCCACAAAACACAAACCTTCACCCAACCTTAGAAACCTAAAACTTTTATCTATATTGATAGCAAAGATCTTAAAAGCTGTAGAGCAATCGGGTCGACAGATGAGTTTCACACTATTTACGACATTTGATAAACTCATAAATGAACTTATTCCTTCTTCTTTTATTTTTAATTTCTCTTCTTTTCTCTTCTTTTCTCCCTTTTCTCTCGTTTTCTTTCTCTCCTCTTTATTCTCTTCCCTTATGTGTGTATTTTATTTTATAACTGCATACTCAAAATTCATATAAATTTGAACTAATATTTACATAGTCCTTTTGCTTTCTGTATCCCCTCCCCCATTTATCTTCAGTAAAGATTATATTTAAAAAGAGAAAAATTGGAAGCTTCTATTTGGGTCATTCTGTCAAGCGGACCAATTTTCCGAAACCTTCCCCACTTGACCACCTCCGATTTCAAGGAAGCTTTGGACATATTTGCCCGATCGCAAGTAGGTGTGTTGTCTTTTAATGCTGTTACTGTTGTTATTGACTTTTATTACTAGATTTTAACTGTTTTTGTTGTATGTATGTATTTTGTTTTGCATTTATTTCTATTGTTAGCCGCTCAGAGTCCGTTTGGAGTGTGCGGCATATACATACAACAAACAAATAAATAAACAAACAAACAAATAAATTTATTTCTTATGGTATAAAACGGAGGTGTGCCAAATCTTAGGACCATATCCTAAAATTCTGCGCACCTCAATTTTACACCATCAGAAATATATGTGAAAAGTTTCAATGAATAATTAATAATAATAATAATAATAATAATAAAAAACATGATGTTTTTTATTACTGTTGTTAGCCACCCCGAGTCTACGGAGAGGGACGGCATACAAATCCAATAAATAAATAAATAAATAAATAAATAATAAATAATAATAGAAGGTGGTGGAGTGGTCCAACTTGACAAACTATGACCCGTTTTGATCTATTTTTCCCCCCTGCACTTTTGTCTCAGTTCAGATGCCTTTCTTCAATGCCTGGAGTTAGATTGACTGCTGTGTGTGCATGGCTCTTTTAAAGTTATTATTTATCGTTATTATTGATTTTATTATGTATCTGTGATTGTATTTTGATATTATTGTATTGATCGCATTTGTTAGCCTCTCTGAGTCCGCTTTCGCATGGGCAGCATATAAATACAATAAATAAATAAATACATTTAGAAACATAGAAGTCTGACGGCTGAAAAAAGACCCTCTGGTCCATCTCGTCTGCCCTTGTACTATTTCCTGTCTTTTATCTTAGGATGGATCTATGTTTATCCCAGGCAGGTTTACATTCAGTTCCTGTGGATTCTTCCTTCCTCCCTTCCTTCTCTTTCTTTCCTTCCTCCCTTCCTCATTCATTGAAGGATAGAGAATTGATGGCAGAAAAATTCCTCCTGGTCCATCTCGTCTGCCCTTATCCTATTTCCTGTCTTTGATCTTAGGATGGATCTATGTTTATCCCAGGCATGTTTTAAATTCAGTCCCTGTAGATTGACCAACCACGTCTACTGGAAATTTGTTCTACTACCCTTTACTTATTAACAAATAATAAATAAAATGCCGAAAACGCAACAGGTGGGAAGCAGAATTGGTGGGGAGGGAAGGAAGGGAAAGGGACTGGCTTGGTTCGGCTGAAGACGGGGAGGAATGGCCTTCTCCAACCCCCCCCCCCAGGGCATTCCTCCCCCCAGAACAACTATCCTTGGGGGGGGGTGTCCCCAAGCCCCCACCCCCCACCCACAATCTCTGGGCACAGAAAGAGGGGCCACTTACGGAGAGAGGCGGCATCCGAAAGGACCCATCCCGGCTAATGTCCATTTCAGAGCCCACTGGAACATGCTGGCCCAGATCCCAGCCCCCCACAGGTCCGGGGGACGGAGGATACGAAGAGGAGGAGGAGCGGGGAGCTATGCTTGCTCCATTTGGGGGGCCAACGGGGGGCAAGAGAGACCCCGGGAGGGAAGCAACCACTGCCACCGTCTTCGAGAGTCCAAAGAAAGGAGGCGAAAGAAGTCCTTCTCCCTTCCTCCTCCTCCCAGCCACCAGCGATCTGGGTAGAAACCTACCAGTAGAAACCTGTCCGTCAAGCTGCACCTGGGCCTTTTATGCCCGGCGCCGGGTGGCGTGACTCAGAGGCTGGGGAATGTGAGGAGGAGGAGGAGGGAGGCGGGCCAGGCGAGGGAGGGGAGGGAAGGAGGAAGGGAGGCCTTCGGAGGGGAGGGGCCGGACGCCCGCCTACCTTCTTGTAGGTGGTCTCCCCGCTGGAATCCACGCTCCGGTGGCCCTTCTTGATGGTCTGGTGGCCGGAGGAGCCCGGCACCTGCGGGCAGAAAGAAAGAACCCCCCCTCAAAATCAATTGAGACACTCGGGAAAGGAGGAGAGGGTCGGAGAGGAAGTAGAGAGAGAGAAAGAGAAAGGAAAAAATGAAAGAGGGAAAGAGAGAGGGGGGGTTTAGGAGGAGTGGAGGGAAAGTAGGGAGGGAGGAGGAGGAGGAAAGGGTGGATTGCAAGGAAGGACATGGTTAAAAGGGCAGACAAGGTTTGTTTTTTTTATTCTTAGTTGATGAACGATGGATAAAAGGTCCAGTTATCAACTCTGGAAGACATGTCGAGTTTGTGTATGGTGAGGTGGAGAGAGAGAGAAAGGAAAAAATGAAAGAGGGAAAGAGAGAGAGGGGTTTAGGAGGAGTGAAGGGAAAGTAGAGAGGTAGGAGGAGGAAAGGGTAGAAGAAGAAAGGGGGGGGTTCAAGGAAGAATGGCCTTCTCTGTGGTGGCCCCGGCCCTCTGGAATCAACTCCCCCCGGAGATCAGGACTGCCTCCACCCTCCTTGCCTTTGGTAAGTTCCTGAAAACCCACTTATGTCATGGGGAAATTAATATACTATTAATACACTATTATGATTTATGTATGGTTTATGTGGGTTTCATGATTGTTTTTTTTAATTAAAAAGGTTTTAAATCCTGTTTTTAATATTGGATTTGTCCTCTGTCTATTGCGTGTTGTGAGCCGCTCCGAGTCTTCGGAGAGGGGCGGCATACAAATCTAATAAATAAATAACAATAAAGGGGCAGGCAAGGTTTTTTTTCAATTCTTAAAAATGAAATGAGAGTTGATGAACGATGGATAAAAGGTGCCATGATCAATTCTGGAAGACACAGGTGACAGGGGAAGGTGTAAACACGTTGAGTTTGTGCATGAGGAGGGGGAGAGAAAAAGGAAAAAATGAAAGAGGGAGAGAGGGGGGGTTAGGAGGAGTGAAGGGAAAGTAGGGAGGTAGGAGATGGAAAGGGTAGAAGAAGAAAGGGGGGGGTGTTCAAGGAAGAATGGCCTTCTCTGTGGCGGCCCCGGCCCTCTGGAATCAACTCCCCCCAGAGATCAGGACTGCCCTCACCCTCCTTGCCTTTGGTAATATTTACGTAGTCCTTTTGCTTTCTGTATGTTTGTGCATGAGGAGGGGGACAAAAATTTTTAAAAATGAGGGGAGGGGGAAAATGACACCCCCCTCCAAACGTTGCAACTTTAAGGCTTGGGGACTTCAACTCCCAGAATTCTCCAGCTGGAGAATTCTGGGAGTTGGAGTCCACAAGCCTTAAAGTTGCCATGTTTGGGGACCCTTGTCCCAGAGCCTGAAGCCTGGGGAGATTTAAATTAATTTAATTTATAATTTAATTTCTTCTTTAGGGGGAAAAAAAAGGAATAATAGAATGGAAACTCACCTCCAGGGACTTTTTGAAGGTCCCGCCTGAGGGGGCCCCTGGGAGGAAGGAAAAGGGGAGAGGGTGAGACCCCCGTCCTTGATTGGGGAGGGGAAGCCCCGCTTGCCCCCCCCTGCAAACCCAAAGCCCCCCCCCCCTCCTCCCTAGCCTCCTGCTTCAGCTCAATTCTGCCCTGGGTGGAGAGGAGGGCAGGAAGGGGACCCTCCACCCTTCAAAGCCGCCCCTCCATCTCCCCCCCCCCTCAATTGCCCCTAGAGGCTCCCCCCTGGCCTGGCAGCTTGACGCGTTATCCGGGCACCACCACAATCCTCCAAAGTCCGAGGGGCCGAGGGCTCAGCACCGGAGGCCAAAGGGGGGGGGGGAACGACCCACATCGCTGGGGGGAAACTCCTGCCACCTGCCATCCATCCAAAAGGCTCTGGGCAATGGAAGGCCTGCGGGCAGTAGCCGGCTATGGGCCCCCCACACTGGAACCTTCGGGAACAGCCCTTAGCCGTCCCGAGTAGAAATCCAATTAATAACATAAAATAAATAAACAGACCCCGTTCTCAACCTGGGGGTCGGGACCCCTTTAAGGGTCAGATGACCGTTTCACTGGGGGTTGCCTAAGACCCTGGGGAAAAAGACAAATTTTCTAAAGGGGGGGACAAAATAATGGAAACACTTGACTTTTTGGCATCACATTTGAATCCATCAAAACCTGACATATTTTGATGTTTGTTTGTTTTTAAATTCTCTTGTTTTGATGTGTTTTTAAAAGTCCCTTTTTTAAAACAAAAATTTAAGGAAATGGGTTATAACCTTCTAGAAATGGCAGAGCTCTCAGACTTTCAGAGAGGCCCAATTGTTGGTGCTCGAATGGCAGGCGCTAGTGTCACAAAAAGTGCCCGAATGTTTGGCGTTTCAAGAGTCACGACTGCTTTTGAAAGAGAAGGGAAAACGTCCCCAGCCAAGCACAGGTCTGGTTGAAAGTCGAAGTTGTCTGAGAGAGACCAGTCGGACTCTAATGCGAATGGTTAGAGCGGATCGCAAGACCACACCTCCTAAAATCACTGCAGAGCTCAATAGACACGTACACAACCCAGTTTCCACAAAAACTGTTCGAAGGGAGCTTCACAAATCTGGATTCCACGGAAGAGCTGTTTCCATTTTTTTGTCCAGCCCCTGTATTTTTACAACCCGACCAATCAGGCGCTGACAGTGGGGGCCGTCCCTCTGACCTCCCTGCCAATCAGCTTCGAGCTCCGTTGGGAGAACTGGCGCTGGACTTGGGGGCCACCACCACACCAGGGGAATGTATTAAGGGGTTGCACCATGAGAAAGGTGGAGAACCACCGCTAGAGGAAGGGTCTCCAACCGTGGCAACTTTAAGACTCCCGGAAACTCCTCGGCCGGCAAGCGTGGGAGTCCAGCTACGAAGCGGGAGAAGCGGCGCGGCCAAACCATGCGCCCAGCTCGCA
This sequence comes from Erythrolamprus reginae, assembly GCF_031021105.1. NCBI lineage: Eukaryota > Metazoa > Chordata > Lepidosauria > Squamata > Dipsadidae > Erythrolamprus > Erythrolamprus reginae. The sequence continues at coordinate 15,783,764 of NC_091962.1, read as the reverse complement.
AAAAGCTGCAAAGGAGAAGCCGGCGGCATTGCCAGCACCACGTCTGCGGCGGGAGGCGGCCGATTTAGCCCATTTTGACGCAAGGGAAGGAGGGGGGTTAGTTGCACACATTCTGTTCTATCGCGGTTCACTCCACAGCTCCAGCAAGCTCACGCCGGGAATTGGCCAGCGAGGTTAAATCCTGGGGTTGGGGAAGAGATTTTCATGATGCTCTGAAGGCGACTTTGGCCTTGAAACCTCAAAGAAGCCTAGAAGATGGACGGCAGAAAGAGACCCCCTGGTCCATCTAGTCTGCCCTGATACTATTTCCTGTATATTTTATCTCAGGGTGGATCTATGTTCATCCCAGGCGTGTTTACATTCGGTGACTGTGGATGACCCACGTCTGCTGGAAGTTTGTTCCAAGCATCTACAACTCTTTCAGTCAAATAATATTTTCTTGCGTTACTTCTAATCTTTCCCCCAACTGACCTCGGATTGTGACCCCTGGTTTTTGGGTTCACTTTCCTATTAAAAACACTTCCCACCGGAACCTTATTTAAGCCTTTAACCTATTTAAATGTTTCAATTGTGTCCCCCCTTTTCCTTCTGTCCTCCAGACTCTACAGATGGAGTCCATGAAGTCTTTCCTGATACGTTTTATGCTTAAGACCTTCCACCATTTTTGTAGCCCGTCTTTGGACCCGTTCAATTTTTATCAATATCATTTTGTAGGTGAGGTCTCCAGAACTGGACACAGTATTATTCCAAATGTGGTCTCAACAGTGGGATCACCATCTCCCTCTTCCTGCTTGTGATACCTCTAGCAATGCAGCCAAGCATTCTACTCGCTTTCCCCACCACCTGACCACACTCTTCACCCATTTGGAGACGGTCAGAAACCACCACCCCTAAATCCTTCCCTTCTGAAGTTTTTGCTAACACAGAACTGCCAATACAAGACTCAGATTGAGGATTCCATTTCTCCAAATGTGCATCATTTTACATTTGGAAACCTTCAACTGCAGTTTCCATTGCTTTGACCATTTATCTAGTAAAGCTAAATCCTTTGCCATATTACAGACACCTCCAGGAATATCAACCCTATTGCACACGTTAGAGTCATCGGCAAATAAGCGGTGATCCCCCCCTCTTCTGGAGAGCAGAGCAGGGAAATGGACGTTGAGCTCCCTACTTGGGGGAGCATCCCCCAGACTCTGCCGGGGAGTTTACACCAGAAGAAGGGGGGGGGGAAGCAAAGCAGCTGCTTCATGTCAAACCACCCCTAATGCAAGAGGGCGAGGGGGGAGGGTAAATGCCAGGACGTCACTTGGTTACTTCCACGCCAACAGGGCAGGCAAATGATGGGGCCAGGCGGATTAGCAGGAGGCCATGCTCCGGCCACGGTTTTACCCATACATCTACGTCTTCGAGAAGGCACCATGGAGCAGCAGAGGAAGCTAAAGGCTGGTGGAGAGGAGAGAAAAAAAGAGAAAGAGAAAGAGAGAGAAAAGGAGGAAGCAAGAGGAATTTTCCGAAAAGACAAGAGCGTTCGTTGGCTCAGTGGACGGTCAGGGTCACCAAGAAGTGACGTTGAGTTCGCGAGGAAGTTCTGTCCACGAAAACCAGCGCAAAAGGGGGTCTCACTTGTGGGTTGTTCACCTACGAATAGGAAACACCTGCCCCTCCCACACCTACCTTTGCCCTCCCCCTTTCTTCTGCATCTATTACAAAAGCCCACAGGGCCCCCCTGAGCTTTGTTATTTTAGACTTCTCATGACCCAACTACCGTATTTTTCAGAGTATAAGGTCCACCTTTTTCCCCCCTAAAAGAGGCTGAAAATTCAGGTGTGTCTTATACTCTGAATGTAGCTCCAACCCCCCAGCTCTAGGTAGGTGCTAACAATCTTCCCAGCTCTTATCTTGCAAGTTCTTGCATTGTTACTCTCTGCAAAGAATGTTTTCCAAGCTCTAAGTGTCTGCAGGTTTTTTTCCCATTGCTCTAACTTGCTCCTAATAAGTTTCTTTCCAGGTGCTAACTATGTCCCCAGGTCTTACCCACTTGCAAGCTCTTGCATTGTTATTCTCTGCAAAGAATGTTTTCCAAGCCCTAAGTCTTCGCAGGGTTTTTTTTATTGCTCTAACTTGCTCCAAATGTTTCTTTCCTGGTGCTAATGATGTTCCCAGCTCCTACTGGCTTGCAGGCTCTTTCACTGTTACTCTCTGCAAAGAATGTTTTCCAAGCCCCAAGTCTTTTATCGTTGGTGTAACTTGCTCCAAATGTTTCTTTCCATCCGTAACCAGGTTCCAACAACGTTCCCAGCTCTTACGGGCTTGCAAGCTCTTTCACTGTTACTCTCTCTGAAGCCCTTAACCAGGCGATGAAATATTGTGCTGAAGCTGACCAGACTAAGGACGCTGGCCAGAGGAACACCTGGGAAGCAGATTCTTTTCCCGGTTTTACTCCCCCCAAAACAATGGTGTGTCTTATACTCTGTAAAATACGGTAGGTCAGGGCCAGGAGGAGCACCCGCAGCAAACTCCACCAGCACTGATGATGTGCCTCAGTTGGGTCACAAGACGCCTGCAACAACGAAGCCCAGAAGGCACCCCACGGCTGTTGTCCTCCTCCTTTCCACAAACCCCCTTGCCTTCAAACACTGATGGCATCACCTCACTGGGTCGTGAAATGTCTACAAGATCACAACCGAACGCCAAGCGCATCAAGGACCCCGAGCTACAAATATTCTCCTTTACTGGACTTTCTGTCACCTGCCCATCAAACCATCCCCACCCTCCATGACGCCCTCGTTCGAACACCTCCCGTGATGAAAACCTGGCGACCCGGTTCTCGCCTGCCGACACCGCCCTTCCAGAGGGAACCGAGTTCTCCACTCGGTGAAGCCAAGTCCTGTCTCGCGGGCCGCAGACGGGCGTTAACGAAAGGGCCGTTTTCGCCCTCTGGGAGAGCCATCGTTCCACCGCGGCTCCTCATTCAAAGCCGCCTCCGGGGCAAGGGCATCCTGAATGGCGGCCGAGGTTTCCAGGAAAGGAAACTCTGGCCTCCTCCCATGTTGACAGTACAGATTCCGAGCGGCTTCCCCTGAAAACAGGAAGCCCAAAAAACACTTCTGAGGAACACGCAGAGAGAGAGAGAGAGAGAGAAGCTGGGCTGGAGGTGCAGTTTTCCCACGCTGGGGAAAAAAAATGTATTTAAATGTATTTAAAGCTACTATAAAACCACTAAGCTTTCTTCAGTCCCTAGTGACATCGTCAGACTGCGACAAAAGCTTAGTGGTTTTAAATACATTTTTAAAACGTTAACATTTAAAATGTTTTATCTATCTATCTATCTATCTATCTATCTACCTACCTACCTACCTACCTACCTATGTTTTATCTATTTAGGTCCATCTATCCACCCATCCATTATCTCTCTGTTTTATCTATTTAGATCCATCTCTCTCATCTCTCTATCTCTCTATCTATCTATCTATCTATCTATCTATCTATCTATCTTTATCTATCTATCTATCTATCTATCTTTATCTATCTCTCTATCATCTATCTATCTATCTATCTATCTATCTTTATCTATCTCTATCTATCTATCTATCTATCTATCTCTCTATCTATCTATCTATCTCTCTATCTATCTATCTTTATCTATCTCTCTATCATCTATCTATCTATCTATCTATCTTTATCTATCTCTATCTATCTATCTATCTATCTATCTATCTATCATCTATATTTATCTATCTATCTATCATCTATCTATCTATATCTATCTTTATCTATCTATCTATCTATCTATCTTTATTTATCTATCTATCTTTATCTATCTCTCTATCTCTCTATCTATCTTTATCTATCTATCTATCTATCTATCATCTATCTTTATCTATCTATCTATCTATATCTATCTATCATCTATCTATCATCTATCTATCTATCTATCATCTATCTATCTATATCTATCTTTATCTATCTATCTATCTATCTATCTATCTATCTATCTATCTATCTATCTATCTATCTCTCCATCTCTCTATTTCTCTATCTAAAGAAGCAGTAGCCATCACGATATGCGGAACGTTTTACAAATTTATTTAAAACTAAGAAGCTTTCGTCAGTCCATACTGACTTCGTCAGAGTCTGAGGAAAGCTTAGTAGTTTTACGGTAGTTTTAAATAAATTTTTAAAACGTTCCAAAGATCGCGATGGCTACTGCTTCTTTATTTATAACTATACCTGGAACTCGCATTTTTAGGACAATTCTACACCCACAGATTAAGCTGCCCTTAAATAAGCCCTTTTCTCCATCAAATCTCTCTCGGATGAGGGGCAGCCTCCTAAGGGGCAGTCCTTCTTTCCTTCTTCCCTCCCTCTCTCCTTTCTTCCTTCTTCCCGCCATCCCTCTATTCTTTCCTTCCTTCCTTCTTTCTTCCCTCCCTCCTCTTTCTTTATTCTTCCTCCCTCCCTCTATTCTTCCTTCTGCCCTCCCTCCCCTTTCTCTATTCTTTCTTTCCTCCCTCTATTCTTCCCTTCCTTCTTTTCCTTCTGCCCTCTTTCTTCCTCCTTCCCTCTATCCTTTCTGTCCCTATCTCCCTCCCTCCATCCCTTCCTCCCCTAAACTAAGGCTGAATTCCCTTACTGAGAGTATAAAGGAACAGGAGAAACCAGCCCCATGATGCTGGAACTACATCCGAGCAATGGCCGCAGGGAAGGGACCAAGGCCTATTTTTAAAAGGCAATGCCCAAAATAGCTTTATTTCCCAATTGAAGATTCTGGCCGTCCTCAAGCGGAGCAGCGATAAAGGAGGGGGAGGGGGCGAAGAGAGGAGGGTCTGGGCCAAAAAAGACCCTTCAATAATCTTCAGAAACGAATCGCTCTTCTAGCAAGTATTGTGGAAGGCTGGAAAGAAAGCCACTCGGTGACAAAAGAGACAACGGTGGGAAATATCAACAGGGAAAAAGTCAATAAAAGTATTTTATCCAGCAAAGGCCTCATCACAATTTTTATTGTTCGAGACACGTACGAGAAATTTTTAGATTTTTAATTAGTTAATTATTGTGTATTATGTTGTGAGCCGTCCCAAGTCCTCGGAGGGGGGGGGGCATAGAAATCCCATTAATTAAAAATTTAAAAAAATCAGAGCATCCGTTTCACCAACACCAAGAACAAAAAAAGCCGCCTTTCCAACGAATGCATTATTCGATTTTTTTTTTTTTAAAGGGCTCAGTTGCTGAGTCAGGAAAAGGCAGGCTGACATCTGCTTTCTTCTCAGCTGGGGATGAAGGGGGGGAGAATTGGATAATTTGTGAATTCTCAGAAATTTTTGGCTTTATTTCAGCACTGGGGTCCAAATTAGCTGGAAAAGAGTTTGTGAAGATGCTATTGGGGGCCCAAAATGAGCCAGCAAATATTGGGAGGCAAAGGGGGGAGTCCTATCCTGAGCCACACAGACCCCCCTCCCTTGGGGAGGAAATTGGGGGGGGAGGCCAGCTGCTCTAGCCCCCCTCCAAGGTTCCAACCCCCTCCCCAGACCCTTCCTGACTCAGGTCAAGTTTGGGGGGGCAGCTCAGTGGTCTTCGGGGGGAAATCCTGGCAGCCCATCAGGGAGGGGAAGGTGGGCCTCCCCCCCACATCACCATGACAACAGCTGCCCTGCAGGATCTGCCCCTCCCTTAAATATCTGGAAGCCCCCTCCCCTAAAAGAGCACCCAGCTCTGGGTGTTGCTGGAGGGGGGGGTGTTCTGCTTCCCTGCCCCCAGAATGCCCCTGCCCCAAATGCCCCCAAAAGAGGGGAGTCACCCCTTCTAGAGGTTCCCTAGCCCCCCCCCCACATTCCCACCTTCGCCCCCTCCCCATTTCGGTGCTGCTCCTCGCCCTGCCCTCCCCTTCTTCCGGTCCCCCCCAAAAACTCAATAGGCCTCAATTGCCCCCTAGAAGAGGGGTAGGTGTCCCACATTCTAGTGGCTCCCTAGCCCCCCCATCCCCGCCTTCACCCCCTCCCCATTTCAGCGCCCTGCCCTTGGCAGCCCATCTGGAAAGAGGAAGCTGGGCTCCCCCCCCACATGCCATGGATACCCCAGCCCCAATTGCCCCCGAGAAGGGGGGGGTCCCCCCCCCTTCTAGAGGCTAACTAGCACTTCCCCCACATCCCCACCTTTGCCCCCTCCCCATTTCAGGGCCCTCCCTCCCTCGGCCCCCCATTTGAGGAGGGGTCTGGCTGCCCCAGGATACCCCCGCCCCAATTGCCCCCTAGAAGAGTGGGGGCATCCTAGAGGCTCCCTAGCCCCCCCATCCCTCCCTCCGCCCCCTCCCCATTTCAGGGCCTGCCCTCCCCTCCCTCCGCCCCCCCAAGACTCAAAAGGCCCCCCCTCCCTCCACCTCCTCCCCATTTGAGGAGGGGTCTGGCTGCCCCAGGATACCCTCGCCCCAATTGCCCCCTAGAAAGGGGGGTCCCCCATTCTCGTGGCTCCCTAGCCCCACACACACACATACCCCCTTCGCCCCCTCCCCATTTCAGGGCCCTGCCCTCCCCTTCTTCCGCCCCCCCAATAAGGCCCCTCTCTCTCCGCCCCCCCATTTGAGACGACCCCTGGGGTCTGGGAAGGCCCCTCCAGCCCCTCCTGAGCCCCCCCCGGACCCCTTACCGGTGGCGGCTCCGCTGCTGCTGCTGCTGCTCCCCCCGGACTCGGGCCCGGCCGACGCCATTTTACCGCTTCTCCCGCCGTCCCCGGCTTTTTCCGCTCGCTTTCCCCCCCGCGGCGCTCCTTTGGTCTCGCCCGCCCCACTCCGGCCGCCGCTGTGGGCCGTGCCACGCTCGCCTCCGGAGGGGTGGCCACGCCTCCCCCCGGACGCTCTAACAACCCCCCCTGGGGGTTCCTGGAATCGACCCGCCCGGCAGGCGTCGGGAAAAACCACTTTGCACCGGTGAGTGGGGGGGAGAGAGAGAGAGAGGCTGCGCCTCCTTGTTTATCCTAACGGAAAACTGACCGTCAGGAAAGGGGCGGGGACATGGGCGCCGCGCAGGCGCACCGGAGGAAGCAGCAGGTCGTGGCTGGCCGCGTCGACGTTGCAGTGGGCGGGCCCTCTTCCCCGCATCACAGAACGCGCTCTTGCCGAGGAGGGGGCGGCCCCACGTGGCCTTGACGTCGCAGCCACGCCCGTCGCCATGGCGACGCCAACAACGTTCTGCTCCCGCCTCTATAACGTCACGTGAGGCCAGGCCACGGAATGATTGATGGGCATATTCTTAATGTCCGTTTTATTCCATTTTGGGATAAAATTTCCATTCCCCCCCCAGCCTAAAAATGCAACACAACACCACACCACCGCAATGTCTCCTAACCGGCCATTTAAAAAAAAGTGCAGGGTCTGTTTTTTTTAATCCCCCCCCCTTAATGGAGCCTCCAGGTGCAGCAGCAGTCTACCTGGGAAAGACCTCCCCCCCCCTCCTATTCCCAGGTGGCGCCGAGCCAAGGCCGGAACCCACCCCGCTCCCCCTTAAAAGGAAGCCGGGCTGGCTGCGAGGGCTCCTCTCGCCACCATGGGCGCTCGCTTGGCTCATTTCCCGCTCGCCGCATCGGCGCACGACTTGTCGTGCCTGGCCGCCCGGCTCAGCACTTCCGCCTGCGCAGGCGCTGCAGTGGCGAACCGAGCGCATGGATCGGGGGCAGCAGGAGGAGGAGGCGCCATGATGGCGGCGGCGGGAGGAGCGGGGAGCTCGTCGGCCTCCAGCTCTTCGTCGGGCCTGGCCGGCGGGCGAGCCCTTCGACGGACGGCGGGGAACCGGCTCTCGGGCCTGCTGGACGCCGAGGAAGAGGACGAGTTTTACCAGACTACCTACGGGGGCTTCACCGAGGTCCGAAGGGGGCGAGGCCTCGCGCGGGATTGGCTGGAATAAAGCTCTGGGGGCGGGGCTAGGGCAGGGGTAGGCCAAGTTGGCGCCTTCTATCACCTGTGGACTTCAACTCCCAGAATTCCTGAACTAGCCTGATTGGTCCACAAGTCAGAAGGACTACCAATAGTCCAACCCGCTGCCCAAGATCATAGAATTCTAGGGCTGGAAGGGGCCTTGGAGGTCTCTGTCGATGAAATGTCTCATGTGTAGCCAATTTCAATTAATTTAGCAAAGAAGAGGAAAAAAAGTATATATTAATAGCATTATTTTCATTTTCTCTCTCTGAATGTTTAACGCAGGGGTAGGCCATGTTGGGTCTTGTATGACTTGTGGACTTCAACTCCCAGAATTCCTGAGCTAGCCTGATAGGCTCAGGCATTCTGGGAGTTGAAGTCCCCAAGTTATAGAAGGAGCCAACTTGGCCTACCCCCTGTTCCAGGGCCCGGGTCGCCCTTGATTCCCAGACCCATCCTCCCCATCTTGGTCTCAGGTTGGGGAGGATGGGCTTTCTGGGAGGGAACTCTGCAGCTTTCCCCATCTTTGCCACCCCATTGGGAGATGGCTGGGCTACCCCACCCATCATCCTGGGACGTGGGTGGAGGATGGATATTGTAGTCCAAAGGCAGCGCCCACAAGGATGGGTCTCTGGAGGCTGGAATCTCTCCTTGCCAGGAATCCGGCGACGATGAGTACAAGGGGGACCAGTCGGACAGCGAGGACGAAGTGGACTCCGACTTCGACATCGACGAAGGGGACGAGCCCAGCAGTGACCAGGATGATGCGCTGCCCAAGAGGAAGAGGAGGGTGGTCACCAAGGCCTACAAGGTGAGACACCCCCCACCCCGGGCAGCGCCACCCCTAAAGCGGGCTAGTTTCAGTCAAAATAGCACCGGAAGGGACTTCGGAGGTCATCTAGTCCAGCCCCTTGCTCAAGCAGAGAGACCCTATGGCCATTTCGGACCAACGTCTGTCCAGCCTCCAATGATGGAGCAACCCACAACTTCTGGTGGCGAGCAGTTCCACTGGTTAATTGTCCTCACTGTGAAGGAATTTCTCCTTCTTTCTAAGTTGGGTTCCTTCCCTGATTCGTTTCCATCCGTTGTAAAGGGGACATTTAAACAACAGAATATAATGATAATAATTTATTAGATTTGTATGCCGCCCCTCTCGGGGCAGCTCACAACAATAATAAAACAGTGTACAATGAACAAATCTAATATTTAAAAGAAAATATCTAAAACCCATTATTTTAAAAACATACAACACAAGCATACCATACATAAAACTATATAGTAAAACTCCAAGAATTCAATGAGAATATTTCATTTCTTCAGATCTAGGATGTGTTATATGAGCGTTCCCTTTATTAAATAAAGGGAACAACAGAATATAACTCCAAGAATTCAATGAAAATATTTCATTCATTCATTCAGATCTAGGATGTGTTATTTGAGTGTTCCTTTTATTAAATAAAGGGGACATTTAAACGCAGAGTGTAACTGCAAGTTATATGTTGTGAGCTTCTCCGAATCTTCGGGGAGAGGCGGCATATAAATCTAATAAATAATAATAATAATAAAGTATTCAATGAGAATGTTTCATTCCTTCAGATCTAGTATGTGGCTATTTGAGTGTTCCCTTTGTTATATATTCCATTTATTATTTCCTTCGATTTATAGGCCGCCCATGTTTTGATGGGTTCGGGGCGGCGTTCAAGAATAAAACAGAAATACAATACAAAGGGAAATACAATACCTTGACCTCTGCTGCCCAGGAAGAGCGGGGTCCTGTTGTTCCAGGCCCCTTTTTCACCCAGTAAGTGAGTCTGAACCTTTTGCAGGAACCCATCAAAAGACTGAGGCTGAAGAAGCCCGATGCCCCGGCCAGCAGCTCGGAGAAGACCAGAGAGGAAAGATCGACCCCTGCGGAATTGGAAGACGTGGACAGTCAGTATCCCTGGAGGGGGAACAGCTGTGTATGTGTGTTTTTTGTGTTTGTGTGTGTGCTCCTCACCCCTCTTCGTCCTCCCTCCGCAGGCCGGAAATACATGCGCCAGTCGACCACCGAACACACCCGCCAGACGTTCCTGCGTCTCCAGGAGCGCCAGGTGCAATCCAGGCGCAAGAAGGGGGGCGGCCCCAGCTACGACCGACCCCTGACCCAGGAAGAGCTGCTGCGGGAGGCCAAGATCACCGAGGAGCTCAACCTGCGCTCTCTGGGTAAGCCGGGGCAACTCGCTCGCCAAAAGCAGCTAGTTCACATCGAGGGAGCTCTCAATTTTTATGTTTTGAATTTCTTTATGGAAGAAAGAACAACACCGCTATACAGTGGTCCCTCGTTTTTCACGGGGGATGCGTTCCAAGACCACCCGTGAAAAACGAATTTCCGTGAAGTAGAGGAAAGATTTTTTTAAAAAATGTATTTAACGAGTATTTGGACTTTTAAAACCCTCCCTTTGCATGAAACAGTCATTCTATAATGTTTCTCAGCTGGAACTACATGGGATATCCTGCCAGTTTCTTTAATAGAGTACAGGAGTAGAAGAATTTTAGTAGAAGAATTTTATGAATTTTTAATTGATTTAAAAATTTTAATGGATCTAAGCCCCTTTTGAAAACCTGTGAAGTAGTGAATCTGTGAAAGATGAATCGCAAAGTAGTGAGGGAGTCTTCGGAGAGGGGCGGCATACAAATCTAATAAATAATAATAATAACAATAATAACAATAACAATAACAATAATAATAATAATAATAATAATAATAATAATAATATGTGTGTGTACATGTATAAATCACAAAAGAGAAATTTGAGCATGAGGAATATCCAGGTATACAATTTTTTTTATTTTCTCCACCATAAAATAAAACCATATATAGTTATAAACTCAACAACAATGCTTAAAATCAATTACATTTAAACTTTTCTTATTACTTACTCAGTGGAGGCTTTTATCTCTCCTCATCTTATAGTAAATTAATTCAACGGCTAATACAAAAGGTGATATAAAAAAATTGGTTTTGGTTATTCACTTAATTTGCAATTTTGTTGTACAATCCATCGTCGGTATAGTAATATATTTCTTATATATCAAATTATTCATAATTTATCTCAAAGAGTTTAATACTTTTATAAATCCATTCCTTTTATATATATATATATGTATCTATTTCATATAAATATCTCAATTTTATTTTTTTCTTGTTTCTAACCCCTCACACAAGTCGTTCCACGTTTTATAATACTCGGAGGGAGGCGGCTCTTATAAAACCTGGCGCTCTTTTCCAGAGACCTACGAACGCTTGGAAGCGGATAAGAAGCGGCAGGTGCAGAAGAAGAGGAAGTGCGCGGGGCCCACCATCCGCTACTACTCTGGGACGATGCCCCTCATCTCCGACCTGGGCTACAAGGAGGAGAACGTGGACGTGGAGGGGTGAGTGCCAATGCTCCCGCTAATTTATTTTTTTTTGGCGTGTGTTTGCGTGCGGATAAGTGTAGCGTCTGAGCAGCACATTTTCATGCCTGAGCACCTGAACTTTTTTAAAAAAATTAAAAATAAATTGTATTTAAATATATACACACAACAACACACAGAACAAAAGAAAGACATTTAAAAAGAAATGTGGACTAAAGTGTAGGAAATCTACAGTATATAACGGTTCTAACTGTAGTCACAGTTTTCGGAGAGGGGTGGCATACAAATCTAATAAATTATTATTATTATTAAGAGCCAGGGTGGCGCAGCAGGTAGAGTGCTGTACTGCAGGCCATTGAAGCTGACTGTAGATCTGTAGGTCAGCGGTTCAAATCTCATCACCAGCTCAAGGTTGACTCAGCCTTCCATCCTTCTGAGGTGGGTCAAATGAGGACCCGGATTGTGGGGGCAATAGGCTGGCTCTGTTTTTAAAAAGTGCTGTTGCTAACATGTTGTAAGCCGCCCTGAGTCTAAGTAGAAGGGCAGCATAAAAATTGAATGAATGAATAAATTATTATTACATATCACTTTTTGGGGGGTGGGGTGTAAAAAGTTTTTATTTTTCTCGATACAAACTTTTTAAACCTACATTTCAAAATAGTCGGATTACAATAAAACAGTATTTAGTTAGTAAATCATATTGCTTTCTAAATACTTGTTATAAACCGTTTTTTTAAGAAAAGAATAATAATAATAATAATTAATAATTTATTGGATTTGTATGCCGCCCCTCTCCGTATAGAATCCTAATTTATATAAGTAACCTTATATCTCTATTTTACCATTATACAATTTGTCACCGAGAAACAGCTCTTTTTAATTGATCATTAATCCCAGCATTTATGGGATCCAGAATTTCTTTTCATAGATGTCACCCAAGATCACAACGAAATCAGTGCTGTTGATTTCACAAAGCCTCCTGTGCAGAATTTCTGGGATTTCAGTTTGAGATTGTTTTTATTTCGGTGTGTACTTCACACATAATAAACAAACCAACAAACAAGCAAATAAATAATCCAAATATTTACATTCATATGGATATTTTCTATATTTATACATTTGTACCTATAATTCTTTGCAATGTTCCATCTCTGACTATGAATTTACATTTCTTCGTTGTGTCCATTTGTACCATAATAATCAGAGTCCTTTGGATCATTTAACTCCATAGTTAATCGGTCCATTTCTGCGCATTCGTGTATTTTTTTGATTATTTCCTTATCGTTGGGTATCTGTGGGTTCCTCCCATTTTTGAGTGTAACAGACATAGAAATATGAAAGATTGGCAGAAGAAAAAGACCTCATGGTCCATCTAGTCTGCCCTTATACTATTTCCTGTATTTTATCTTACAATGGATATATGTTTATCCCAGGCAGGTTTAAATTCAGTTACTGTGGATTCCTCAACCACGTCTGCTGGAAGTTTGTTCCAAGCATCTACTACTCTTTCAGGAAAATAATATTTTCTCACGTTGCTTCCGATCTTTCCCCCAACTAACCTCTGTATCCCCTTGTTCTTGGGTTCACTTTCCTATTTAAAACACTTCCCTCCTGAACTTTATTTAACCCTTTAACATATTTAACATATTTTAATGTTTCGATCGTGTCCCCCCATTCCCTTCTGTCCTCCAGACTATACAAATTGAGTTCATGAAGTCTTTTCTGATCAGTTTTATGCTTGAGACCTTCCACCATTTTTGTAGCCCATCTTTGGACCCGTTCAATTTTATCCATATCTTTTTGTAGGTGAGGTCTCCAGAATGGAACATAGTATTATTCCAAATGGGGTCTCACCAGCACTCTATACAGCGGGATCACAATCTCCCTCTTCCTGCTTGTTATACCTCTAGCTATGCAGCCAAGCATTCTACTTGTTTTCCCTACCGCCTGACCGCACTGTTCACCCATTTGGAGACGGTCAGAAATCACCACCTAGCCTAAATCCTTCTCTTCTGAAATTTTTGCTAACTGCCAATACGATACTCAGATTGAGGATTCCTTTTCCCCAAGTGCATCATTTTACATTTGGAAACATTCAACTGCAGTTTCCATTGCTTTGACCATTTATCTAGTAAAGCTAAATCCTTTGCCATATTACAGACGCCTCCAGGAATATCAACCTTATTGCACCTTTAGAGTCATCGGCAAATAGGCAAACCTTCCCTACCAAACCTTCCCCTATGTCACTCACAAAGATATTAAAAAGAATAGGACCCAGAACGGACCGCTTGTAACCAGTCTCTGCTCAGAATACTCGCCATTAAGAACAACCCTCTGATGTCTACGCTCCGGCCAGCTGCAAATCCACTGAACATTACACAGCGAAGGACCAGGGCCTGAGAACTGACCTCTGCTTCCTCCTCCGTCTCTTAGGTTAGAGCAGGAGGGCCTTGTGGAGACCCCGTCGGCCTCTGCGCCCGCCGCGAAGTGTTCCCGCACCTTCATCACCTTCAGCGACGATGAGACCTTCGAGCGCGTCTTCCCCAGGGCCCCGCCCCCCAAGCTGCCCATCAAGGAGGTCTGCCCTGTCACACACAAGACCGCCGTCTACCGCGATCCGGTCACCGACATCCCCTACTCCAACATCCGCTCCTTCAAGATCATCCGCGAGGCCTACAAGAAGTACATCACCGCCCACGGACTGCCCAGCGCGGGCGCCTCAGCGGCCCTGGCGGCTGGCTCCCCGTTGCCCGATCCCGGCATGCGGCCCACCAGGCAGAAAATCATCATCAAGCAGAGTGTGCCGGCCAACTGAGGCCCAAGCGACCTCTCCCATTTCCCACCGCGGGTCGCCTGGCGCTCTCGCCAAAGGGTCATTCTTTGTCAAGTGGATCGGGTGAAACTGAGGCCTTGTTTGAAAAGAAACCGTCACAAAAACAACATATATGACAGGAAAAAAAATGTGCTCTTTCTAAGGAAATAAAAATGAAGATGATCGAAGGTGAGAAAAACGGATACGGGGGGAAAATGTGCTCTTTCTGATGAAGACGATTGAAGGCCGTGAAACAGAGCTCTCCGTTTTCTCACCTTTGATCATCTTCATTTTTGTTCCATTAGAAAGAGCACATTTTATTTCCTGTCATATATGTTATTTTTGCGATGGTTTGTTTTCAAATAAGGCTTCAAAAATGCAGTTGAGTGGACACCTGGTCCATTTGACAAAGAATGACCCGAAAGCGAAATTGTGGAAAATCAGCATTATTAAGATGTTTCTCGATTATTTTTTTGCGGGGTGGGGTGGTTTTTTTTGGCAGTTTCCGATCATCTCAAGAGGGGGCTGCCGCTGAACCCCCACCTTCTCCCCATCTGCAATATGGAAGCAGAACCAAAATAATTTCCTTTTATTTCTGGTTTATTTCCTTCCAATTTGCCATCCTAGAGTCAAAAACGGGGCTGAAATAATTTCCTTTTCTTTCCCGTTTATTCCATGTCCTAGAGTGAAAAACGGGGCCCTAATAATTTCCTTTTATTCCTGGTTTATTCCTTTCCAATTAGCTGCATTGCCCCAATGGTGGGACGGCTCCTGAGCATAAGCAGAGTTTTTATCAAAACTGTCACATTCTATCAAGCCGGATATGACCCACGATAGCTTTGTGGCGGCTCGTTCACAATTCTGTCATTCCGACCCTTTCCCGAAACATCCCCTTAGATTTTTTTTTTATTGTTTCTGTTGTGACTCTCGGTCGTTATTTATTTTCTGTCCTTTTTTTGTGTCCTGTTGGGAAACTTTGCCCCCTTAAAACAGACTTTAATTGAGAAGGAATTGCCTTGGAAGGAAGCTGTGATCCCAGCCATGGCTTGATAATTCATTTGCTGGTATTTCTTTTAAAAATAAAAACAAAAATGATAAATACATAGCTTCATGTAGCTTACTAGTCCTCATTGTTAATTAAACCGACACCGTCAAGGCTGGGATAGATGGCTTGCAGCCATGATCAATTTTAGGAATATTTTCCTGAAGATCAGACAGAAAAAAAGTCCACGATTAGAGGCAAGAAGCACAGAAATTTCAGAGTGGGAGAAAGATCCTGGACAGGTTTCAAAGTCTGGAGATTTGCTAGTCAAATCACGTCAGCAGAGATTGACGTATTTTTCGATGTATAAAACGCACCCTTTCCCTCCCTAAAAGAGGCCGGCAATTTGTGTGCATCTAATATTCTGAATGTAGCTCTTTTAAAAAAAATCCTAAATAACTGCTAACTATATTCTCAGCTCCTACCAGCTTGCAAGCTCTTTCATTGTTACTCTCTGCAAAGAATGTTTTCCAAGCCCTAAGTCTTTGTAGGGGTTTTTTTTTCATTGCTTTACTTGCTTGAGATGTTTATTTCCATCCCTAACCAGGTGCTAACAATGTTCCCAACTCTTCCCAACTTGCAAGCTCTTTCATTGTTACTCTCTGCAAAGAATGTTTTCCAAGCCCTACGTCTGCAGTTCCCCCCCCCCCATTGCTCTAACTTGCTCCAAACGTTTCTTTCCAGCCCTAACCAGGTGCTAACCACCTCTTACGGGCTTGCAAGCTCTTTCATTGTTACTCCCTGCAAAGAAGAATATTTTCCAAGTCTTTGCAGGAGTTTTTCCATTGCTCTACTTGCTCCAAATAAGTTTCTTTCCAGGTGCTAATGCTGTTCTCAGCTCTTCCCAACTTGCAAGCTCTTTCATTGTTACTCTCTGAGAAGAATGTTTTCCAAACTCGATTTGGAGGTTTTTTTCCATTGCTCTACTTGTTCTGAATGTTTCTTTCCAGGTGCTAACTATATTCTCAGCTCCTACCAGCTTGCAAGCTCTTTCATTGTTACTCCCTCCAAATAAAGTTTTTTAAAAAGCCCAAACAAGGGGATAAAACAATGTGCTGAAGCTGTCCAGACTAAGGACGCTGTCCAGATGAATACCTAGTAAGCAGATCATTTTCCCTATTTTCCTCCCCAAAAACTCAGGTGCGTCTTATATTCCCATGCATTTTATACTCCGAAAAACGCAGTAATCTCCCAATAATCCCATTGGCAAAGGGAAGAACATAAAAAGCTTTTATCAGAAATATTCACGGTGGAACGGCGGCTTTTATTTCAACGCTTCTTCGCTTTCATGCGCCTGTAGGAAATAGCCCGGCCATAAAGTCTGGACCCCCCGTCCGTGGCTGCAGGATGCCACGTAGAACCTCCAAGGTCAGGGCCAGTGTACCTGTGGAAACTGAAGGCAGACCGCAAGCGAGGGCTGTTGTGTCCCGGTTTTCCTGCAAGCCCCTCTGGGCCAATGGAGAAGGAAGGGTGAGGGTCTGGACAAGCTGGAGGCTGTTTCATCCCTGGGGGAGGGGGCTCCTCCGCTTTGAGGCTCAGGGGTCAGTGGAGACTCCAGGCTCAGGGGCAGTTTACCCCTCTAATCCCCTGGGGGCAGGAGGGTTTTGAGAATGTCTTTTTTTTGTTTGGTTGATTGACCTTTAAGGGGGATGGGGGTGGGAAGTAAAGGAAGGAAATAGGTGCTTTTTTTAAAAAAAAAAAAACTTTCTAAGGATGGATGGATGGAGAAAAGGGAAGAGGAAGGGAAAGAAAGGAAAAGTGGTGGGAAGGAAGGAAGGAGAAAGGAAAAGGAAAGAAGAAGGAAGGAGAAAGGGAAAGAAGAAAGGGAGGGTGGAAAGAGGTGAGGAATGAAAGGGGAAAGGAAAGGAAAGGAAGGACGGAAAGAAGAAAGGGAGGGAGGAAGGAAGGAGAAAGGGAAAGAAGGGAAAGGGGGGTCGAAAGGAAGAGAGAAAAGGGGAGGAGGGAAGGAGAAAGGGAAGGCAAAAGGAAAGGAAAGAAAGAGAAACGGAAGGAAGGAAAGAGGGAAAGGAAGGATGGAGAAAGGGAAGGATGGAAAGAAGAAGAAAGGGAAAGAAAGAAATGGGAGGGTGGAAAGGAAGGAAGTAGGAAAGAGGGAAGGAAGGAAAAAGGGAGGATGGAATGGAAGGAAGGGAAGAGAGGGAAAGGAAAGAAGGAGAAAGGGAAAGAAGGAAAAGGAGGAAAGGAGGGAAAGGAAAGAAGGAGAAAGGGAAAGAAGGAAAAGGAGGAAAGGAGGGAAAGGAAAGAAGGAGAAAGGGAAAGAAGGAAGGGAAGAAAGAGAGAGAGAAGGGAGGGGAGGGCTGGCCATCCCCTCCTCGTCCACAGGGAGGCCAGTGGGGCAGCTGCAGCGTGATTGATAAGCGAGGCTGCGGGGCGCGCCCCCCCCCTGCCCTCCTGCCAGGCTAAAATAAAAAAGCGCTGAGCTCACCCGCCCTCCCCCCCCCGCCTCCCCATTGGCCGCCACCCGCCGCCCGGGGACCCAGCAGCGCCTGGGGGGGGGGGGGTCAGGCACAGCCGGCCGCTTGAGCAAGGTAAGCCTCCTCCGCCCGCCCTCCCTCCGGCTTCTGGCCCACCTGGGCACACCTGGGCCGGGCAGGGCTCCTGCAGCTGCCCCTCCCTTGCCTTTCCCTCTCTCCTTCCTTTCCTTCCCTCTCTCTTTCCTTCCTTCGTGCCCGTCTCCTGCCAATTCAGCACCGCGGCGGAGGAAACACTTTGATCCGGGCTGGGCCTCCCTGCCACCTGGCCACACCCGGGATGGAGGGCAGCGAGGGGGGGGGCTACTCCTGGCCAGGAGGATCCTCTGGGTCCAAAGCTTTGGGGGTTTTTTTTTGGGGGGGGGGGCGGCAGAGAGAAGGACCTCCCTTTCCCTTTCTCCTCCTTTCTCTTTCTCCCTCCTTCCTTCGGCAACTCCCTTTTTCCTTCCTTCCTTTCCACCCTATTTTTCCTCCTTCCTTCCTTCCTTCCTTCCTTCCTTCCTTACTTACTTACTTACTTACTTACTTACTTCCCTCCCTTTTCCCTTCCTTCCTTCCTTCCTTTCCACCCTCCCTTTTTCCTTCTTTCCTTTTCTCCTCTCTTCCTTCCTGCAGACAGGGTGGGGTGGGGTGATGAGTTTTCCTTTGAGCTGCTCCAGAGGAGGTGAGACCCTTGGGGAGGGGGAGAAAAGCAGGGGGCTGGAAAGAGATCTGCAATTCAGAAAACGAGAGTGCCTCTGAGCATACAGCTGGCTTTCCTGCCCAAAAGAATCCCCCTCCCTCCCTCCCTCCCTCCCTCCCTTCCTCCCCCCCTTAAGAAAACAGGGAAGGCCTTGAGAACAGGCTACCAGGAGGGAGGGGTGTTTGGGAGTGCAGAAATCCTGGAAAGGACTGCAAGAGAAAATCCATAGGATGTTAAATATAAAACGGGCAATTGCAAAAGAGACGGCACTATTAATAAATTAATAAAGAGAAATTAAAATAACAGCTGTAGAAAGTGCCCAGGCGGTAATAGTTTTAAGCTTGGAAGGATGCAACAAAATGGACAATACAAAATTGGTACCGCTACATGGTGGAAACGCTTTCGGTTTGAAATTACGGATATAAAGTTGAATAGGATTGATGAGAGTAAAATGAAAGGGCTGATGGGACGGTGGGAGAGGGTTAGAGGCTATTTGGTCAGCAGAATTCGGGATCGACGTATAAAGAATAAATTGGAATCGCTCTAGAATGTGTAAATATTGTCATGTGCTTGGTTTGAAATGCTATAAATTATGGTACAGCCTCATTTTGGTGGAGGGGTTTGAATGTTGTTGGGTGGCGGGACCACAGATGTAGTGTGCAAATATTGTTAGTATAGAAACCTAGAAGATTGACGGCAGAAAAAGACCTCCTGGTCCATCTCGTTTGCCCTTCTACTATTTTCTGCATTTTATCTTAGGAGAGAGATATGTTTATCCCAGGCATGTTTCAATTCAGTTCCTGTAGATTCTTCCTTCCTTCTTTCTCTTCCTTCCTTCTCTTTCTCTTCCTTCCTTCTTTCTATTCCTTCCTTCTTCCCTTCCTCCCTTCCTTCCTCATTCATAGAAACCTAGAAGATTGACGGCAGAAAAAGACCCCCTGGTCCACCTAGTCTGCCCTTATACTATTTCCTGCATTTTATCTTAGGATGGATCTATGTTTATCCCAGGCATGTTTAAATTCAGTTCCTGTAGATTCTTCCTTCCTTCTTTCTCTTCCTTCTCTTTCTTTCTTTCCTTCCTTCCTTCTCTTTCTCTTCCTTCCTTCCTTACTCATTCATAGAAACATAGAAGATTGACGGCAGAAAAAGACCTCATGGTCCATCTAGTCTGCCCTTACACTATTTCCTGTATTTTATCTTAGGATGGATCTATGTTTATCCCAGGCATGTTTAAATTCAGTTCCTGTCGATTCTTCCTTCCTTCCTTCCTTCCTTCCTTCCTTCCTTCCTTCCTTCCTTCCTTCCTTCCTTCCTTCTTTCTCTTCCTTCCTTCTCTTTCTTTCCTTCCTTCCTTCCTTCCTCCCTTCCTTCCTTCCTCATTCATAGAAACATAGAAGATTGACGGCAGAAAAAGACCTCCTGGTCCATCTCGTTTGCCCTTCTACTATTTTCTGCATTTTATCTTAGGAGAGAGATATGTTTATCCCAGGCATGTTTCAATTCAGTTCCTGTAGATTCTTCCTTCCTTCTTTCTCTTCCTTCCTTCTCTTTCTCTTCCTTCCTTCTTTCTATTCCTTCCTTCTTCCCTTCCTCCCTTCCTTCCTCATTCATAGAAACCTAGAAGATTGACGGCAGAAAAAGACCCCCTGGTCCACCTAGTCTGCCCTTATACTATTTCCTGCATTTTATCTTAGGATGGATCTATGTTTATCCCAGGCATGTTTAAATTCAGTTCCTGTAGATTCTTCCTTCCTTCTTTCTCTTCCTTCTCTTTCTTTCTTTCCTTCCTTCCTTCTCTTTCTCTTCCTTCCTTCCTTACTCATTCATAGAAACATAGAAGATTGACGGCAGAAAAAGACCTCATGGTCCATCTAGTCTGCCCTTACACTATTTCCTGTATTTTATCTTAGGATGGATCTATGTTTATCCCAGGCATGTTTAAATTCAGTTCCTGTCGATTCTTCCTTCCTTCCTTCCTTCCTTCCTTCCTTCCTTCCTTCCTTCCTTCCTTCCTTCCTTCCTTCCTTCTTTCTCTTCCTTCCTTCTCTTTCTTTCCTTCCTTCCTTCCTTCCTCCCTTCCTTCCTTCCTCATTCATAGAAACATAGAAGATTGGCGGCAGAAAAAGACCTCCTGGTCCACCTAGTCTGCCCTTGTACTATTTCCCGTATATTGCATCTTAGGGTGGATCTATGTTAATCCCAGGCATGTTTAGATTCAGTTCCTGTGGATTGACCAACCACATCTGCTGGGAGTTTGTTCCAAGCATCTACGACTCTTTCATTCAAATAATATTTTCTCACGTTGCTTCTCATCTTTCTCCCCAACTAACCTCTGATTGTGGCCCCTTGTTCTTGGGTTCACTTTCCTATTAAAAACACTTCCCTCCTGAACCTTATTTAACCATTGAACCCTTTTTCCCTTTATTGATTATAAAAAAATCAATGAAAAAATTTTGTTTAAAAAAAAGAGAGAATGGGGTAAACAGCATCCAAACAGATCGGAGACATGAATTTCCTTTAAAATGGTACCAAAAAGACCGACACCTACAAATTGGGTTTTTTAGACGTCCTTGGAATGCATCCCTCAAGCAGGATAAATTGAGATTTTCGTTCCCCCAAGAGTTTATTTTATTTTATTATTTTATTTATTTATTTAGTTAGTTAGTTAGTCCAATACCCAGTGAAGGTTATAGAGGATATACTCGTAGTAAAATATATCAGAGAAAGAATAGAAGAGATACAGGAATAAAATATATCAATGAAAGAATAGAGAAAGCATATAGGAATAGAAGAAAAGATATAGGAGATATAGGAGGGACAATAGGACAGGGGACGGAAGGCACGCTGGTGCACTTATGCACGCCCCTTACTGACCTCTTAGGAATCTGGAGAGGTCAACCGTGGACAGTCTATGGGTAAAGTGTTGGGGGTTAGGGGATGACCCTACAGAGTCCAGTAATGAGTTCCACGCTTCGACAACTCGATTACAGTCAAGTTTGGAGCGGTGAATACTGAGCTTGAATCTGTTGGGTGCTCTTGTGTTGTTGCGGTTGAAGCTGAAGTCGTCGTTGACAGGCAGGACGTTGCAGCGTATGACCTTGTGGGCAATGCTTAAATCCTGTTTAAGGCGTCGTAGTTCTAAGCATTCTAGACCCAGGATTGTCAGTCTAGTTGCGTATAGTGTTCTGTTGGGGAGGTGGGTGGGTGGGTGGGCACACACAGAATATTTTTGGCTTCAACTTCCTTGAAGAAGCAGCAAAGCAGACGGGGAAGCGTCCGTTGACAGAGAAAAAAGGCTTCTTGTAGGTCACCAGCGGCTAAGGCAGACGTCCAGCCCTCCGGCTCAGATTTCTACCTGCTGACAGGAGTGAAATGGGAAGAAAGGGGAGGGGGGGGAGGCCTGAATGGGACGTTTGCTAAACTCCTTTCTCCAATGACAAATTCCCTCCTTTCGTGGCGAATTGGGTGGGTGGGTGCCCCCTTCCTAGCTTATTCCCAAACGTTGGGAATGCAAAGTCCCATCCAAAGTCGAATCCCAGCGACCGGTTAGGTCCCAGAGAGTTGGCCTTCTCCGGGTCCCGTCGACTAAACAATGTCGTCTGGCGGGACCCAGGGGAAGAGCCTCCTTTGTGGTGGCCCCGACCCTCTGGAACCAGCTCCCCCCGGAGTTTAGCATTGCCCCCACCCTCCTTACCTTTCATAAACTCCTTAAAACCCACCTCTGCCATCAGGCATGGGGGAATTGAAACATCTCCCCCTTGCCCATGTAGTTTTGGTGTATGATTGATTGTGTGCTTGTTTTTTATATATATTGGGGTTTCTTTTTTGGACTTTTTAACCTAAAACTGTAATTTAGATTGCTGAATATTAGATTTGTTACTATGTACTGTTTTTACCATTGTTGTGAGCCGCCCCGAGTCTGCGGAGAGGGGCGGCATATAAATCCAATAAATCTAATCTAATCATAAATCAATCACTTACCCTCCACCTATAAACTAACACCCTACTCTCCAACAAAGAATTTGGCTTCAGGGGGAAAAATTATCTTGCAACCTGCAACCCCTTCTCTGCAAAAAACATATGGACTGCCCATCTCAATCAGGGCAAATCGATAGAAGCGATTTATATTGACTTCCGTAAAGCTTTCGACTC